>NC_056726.1:1834637216-1834879716 GCF_019279795.1 Protopterus annectens
GACATGACCATCCTTCAGCACTTGACCCAACCCAGTTTTACTTTGTTAAGGGAAGGTCATACCTACTAAACCTGGTGGACTTGTTTGAGAAGGTCACCAAGGCAATGGCCGAAGGTAAAGCAGTGCATACTGCCTACCTGGACCTGGCTTAGGTGTTCCATACAAAAACCCTCTTGAGTATAGTTGACAAACTCCCCAAACTGGGCATAAACTACATAACTCACTGGATTGCCAGCTGGCTCACAGTCAGGACCCAGGAGACTACCTCCAGTAAGAGACTGGTTATCATGGGGTACCTCAGGGCTCTGTGCTGGGACCACTCCTATTTTGCCATCTACTTCTCGGCAGTAAAGGTTAATGTCAGGGGCCTTCGGCTAACCATGTTCAAGGATGACTGCAAATTGGGAGCTATCAAAGATTCCCAACACAAACATCTTACAATAGGGTCTGTCACAGACAAATGACTGGTGCCAAAGTCACATATTGAAACTTAATGCCAAGAAATGCAATATAGTGCCTTTAAGGAAAATGGCCACCAAGGGATCTGGAAAAGTAATCTAGCCTTTGACCAATATGCGGTCAAGGTATTAAGACAATCATTCTTTCTTATACAGCTTATAAGTAAGTGTATGGACCCATCATTGAGTATAATGCCCCCTCAGCATGTACCTGATTAGAGGCATATGCAACAGTTGGAACACCCACAAAGGTTCCTCCCCAGGAGAATCCAGGATATAAACACATTGTCCTATAAGAATTGCTTTAAATCCCTATAGCTATACTTATTCTATAATAAGTTACTGAGAGGCGATTTATGTCTGGCATACAAGGGATTGTAGGAATCAGCCCTGATGGAACTATTGCACATCTGGAAAACAAACAGCATCAGAACCCCTATGATATAAAGAATTAAATTTTGATTGAGAAACAAATAGGACATGTCGGTGAGATAGATATGTGTCTCTGCGGATCCCCATGCTGTGGAACAGGCTCCCCAACCATGTGAAGCAGAGTCCATCCCTAACCCTATTTAAGCATAACCTTGATCAATGGATGGGTAATTGGAAATTCCCCCTAGGTCTGTCCCCATGTCTGTGATATACAGAGGCAGACAGTACCTTTTGCTATACTAACATACCCATCCTCACATAACCTTAAAACTTCCTAACTAACATACCCCCTCCTATAAATGCCAGTGATACAAATGGACACAACTGGGTTAGGTTGGTTGGCTAGTCTTTTATAGGCCCTGGTGTGCATTAGCCTAGTATATACTTATGAATATATGAACCTATATTCATCAAAGCAATAAAATGAAATATGTATTTACATGCTACATGGAACAGAAGCTGGCTGAGGGTGAGTATATTTGTGCCAGAGTATGATTTTAGAAGATGGAGAAGGAATTCTGATGAAGTCTCCATATTACTAAGACAAAAGCACTGAACAATTTGTGTGAATAAAGTCTTTGTGTGGTTTGAACCTTCCTGTCTGTGTTTTTGTGAGATTACTGTTTTATTACAGTTGTAGTTGACCATTGTGGATTATTATTATTTCCCAAGGGATCATGGGGTATTGAAAAGGATTAAAGACTGCTGCTGTTGTTGGCCAATGAGATGCATTGTCGACTAGGAGTAATGTTAGGACAGTTCATGACCTGCTATGAAATGAAGCAAGTCTTATTGCAACTCTGTTGACCTAGCAAGAGGATAATGGTGGAGGGACGACCCCTGGGGATCATGCATTCTCAGAAACTACGCTGAGTAGTAGGATCATTTCCTGGCTGCAATACAAGTATTCAGTGATGTGAATTGAGATGCAAATTGTCAAATCCAGCAATTTTGAAAGTTTTTTTCAAGCAGAGATGCAGTTGTTTACCTCAACTTCATCAATGATGGACAAAAGTTTCGGCAGTCATTGGATTATGTGATCAAGAAGTCTATGGCAGTGGGACAGGATGAAGGGAATGAATGTTTGGATATTATTGCATTAAAAGAAGAGTGGGACAAACCACCTGAACAAGAGAAGGTGGACCAGTTGTTACTTGTACACTGGGAATAAAAGATGAGAGAAGTGACACTTAACCAGCTGAGAGGACATTGAACTTCTCAGAAGTAATGGTTTTGACTGGGAAGGGGACTGCCCACAAGGGAGACCCGTATAATGAACTGTGTGAGGAGTTATAAGTATGTCCTTAAAGAAGAGGCTTTTTTGCTTTGATTATGAATAATTAAGACTTTTGATGGGGCAGATGCTTAAGGCATGATATTGGCATTATTATGTCTTACTCTTTCATGTTTATTTTATTATGATCTTAACTCCCCATTCTCATGAGCATTTATGCAACTAGTTCCATATATGAAAGTTTTTAAAGCAATATTCATATTTTGAGCCAAGTCAGTATGTGTGCTGCATTTTTAAAGGAGATAAAATGGTACTCGACTAAAGAATTTTGACTTTGTGTTGTTACAGTTAGACTGATTCTAATGTTACAGTTTTGCATCTTGTTTACATGTTGTGCTGTAAAACGTTTATTGCATGATTACTGGATTTTGTTCTACAGTAGCGACTGTTTTGTTTTTACATGCAAACTGATTTAAAGTGTGATATTCATGTTTAATCTGTTGTGGCTTGACAAGTTTTATACACTTTGTGTAGGTTGCTTTTTACTCAGTCACATATATATGTATGTTGATAACAGTAGGTCAAGTCACTTTGGACTGTTTATAATGAAAGTGCTTCATTATAGAATAGGTATGTATTGCTTTGGCATAACTGCTCAGTCATGATAAAGGGACAAACTTATATAAAGGTGTCCTGGATTAAAACATTGTGATTCTAGAGCAATTTCCCGGAAAAATAATTGGATTATTTTAATGGAAATGTAAATTGGACAAATTACAGGCACTGTACAATCAAGAATTTCTGGCAGTTAGCACATAGGATTAAGACTAAGAGCTGCTAGGAGCAGCCTCCTGTGATCCAGGGGTTGATTCCTTCAGACTTTATTCATCTAAGCATGTGACTATGAGCAAGGCACTTAAGTAGATCATGCTCCCAGGTTGAGTCTGAAAAAAGTCCATGTGTATCAGTGATCTACCCTGGTTAACAAATCCAAACAAACAAATAAATAAATAACTTAACTGGGTTAAGTTTGTATGTGACCTGGAAGCTCTTCTATAGAGGCAGCTGAAGAGGGCATAATATTAAATGTAGAGGAGATCAGGAAACTAAATTAATTCAACTGTAAAAGGATAAGGATTCATACCAGGTGACTACTGAAGTCTTAGAAAGGCTTGAAGCATTGTGACTTTGGATACTACTTATGACTATTTGATTTATTAGTGACTATAGCCAGCGAGTCAGCTCTCTCTATATCTTGAAATATTTGCTAGCTCAGTAGTTTACTTATCGGTCATTCTGTTTTTTAGTATTGACCTAGAGAGAGAGAAGAATTTGTGTGATGATGGTGCTATCTCAAATGTGAGGTTGACACTTGATTACGTACATTGTTTTTTGAAGAATGAAATAGTAAGGTATAGAGTGTAACTGTAGTGAGGTGGATAGCTAAAGTGTTTTGGCCACATAAGTGCCTGAGGTGTGTGTGAAAGGGATGCAATGATTATAATTTCAGTGTTTTTTCCTTCACATCTTTAAAATTGTCAGTGAACAATTTTATAGGTATTGCATTGCCTGTGATTATATGGATGGTGTTTATTTTTATCTCTCTGCAAGGCTGACAGGTGCTTTCCTACAATTTATTTTAATATTTTTATTTATTAACAGTTTGGAAGGGAATGACTGATGAAATATCTCTTATAAGGATGATGAGAATGACTACTACGCAATGGTTCTGTACTGTGCTCATTGTATTTTTTCTTGGTTTTCATCAAATGAAAATTAATGGGTCCTGTTGGTAGACCCAGTGAAAGGTATGGATTAATGATGGTTGATTCTGATGGTATACTATGCAAGTGGATGGGTCTGTGAAGTTCTAAGAGCATGATTAAAGGGTGAGATGCTTGGGAAGTGCGAGATAGGTAGCTACAAGTTATGGAAGAGGATGAATGTGTCTTGAATTTGAAATTAAAGTTAGCTGATAAAGTCAACTGCAGAGTGCTAAAGAGAAAATAAGGGATTATCTGGATAATAAGCAGGCAAGCAACTGTTTTTTTGTAGTAACTCCAGAGCACAAAAACTCATAGCACAATTGCTTAGGCAACAGAAAGTAGAAAATCACTGATCCTGTAGTGGTATTACAGACATTTCAGGAATTTTATGAAAATTTGTATAAAGCAGAGGAATGTGGAAAGAAGGAAAAAGCATAATGGAAATAGTTATGGAAGACTTCAGTGTGCCAAGGTTAGAGATGGATGAGGCTCAACAATTAACAGTTAAGATAGGAGGAGAAGAGATAAAATGGTGACATATAATCATTTTGCAGGAAAGTCTACTTGTAGAAGTTTGGAAGCCAGGAGAGAAGAAAGTGATGAAGATCTGGAGGGTTTTATTTAATAGTATTTTAAAAAGGAGGGGAAAAACCAACATCCTGGAAGAAAGCTGGGGTGGCTATAATACCTAAACATGGTAAAGACCCATCAGATGCAGCTTCATATAGGCCCATTACAAATTTTAAACCATGATTATAACATGTTCATGTCTATATAGCAAAAGGAATGGCAAGGGTGTTGCCAAAATTGATAAATATGGATTTCTCTGGTTTTGTGGAAGAGAGGCAAACATTTGCTAACATTAACAGAACAATGATGATCCAGAGGGAAGCAAAATATAAGAAAATACCACTTTTGGTGGGTCTTGATGCAGAGAAAGCATTCAACATAGTAAGCTGGGATTTTATGAGTAGGGTAATGGAAGCATTTGCATTCCCTGATACAATAATAAGACTTATTACGAGGCTATATGAGAGATCAGAGGCCAAAATTAAAGTAGAAGGTTCCTCGTTGATAAGTTGTGTCTGAACAGAGGAACCAGGCAGGGGTGTCCTCTTTCTCCTTTGTTATCTTTGTTATTTGCATTATATTTAGTGCCATTGTCAAAGAAAATAAGGGAATCAGAAATTCAAGGATATAATTGGTATGGTAATTAGGAAAAGTTGTCTTTATTTGCAGGTGATATTATTTTGTATCGCATAAAGCAAGAAAAGAACATCTCACTGACATGGAACATTCTGAGACAATTTCAAGTTCTTTCAGGATATAACATTAATGAAGACAAAACAAAGGATATAGCTGTAAACTATGTATCTACACATGAATTCATCCAGCAATACTCATATTTATGTGGACACGACAAAATGAGCTATTTAGGAGTATGAGTTAAAAAGTATTCTATTATGGCAGCTAAGGATATGTGGGAAGAGACTACAGAAAAGATAACACAAAAACTGAGAAACTGGAAGGTCTTCTTCATGGATATGGATACCAATATGCAAGCAGTGAAAATGTTTTTAGTCCCTTCAGTTTTATATACAGGTCAGGCATACTTTTATCAACCAGTGAAGAAGTTGTAGACAGTAATTAATAAAGAGTTGAAGTATTTTATCTAGGAGGAGAAGAGAGCAAGGGTCAAATGGAATAAGCTTGATCCTTCAAATAGAACAAGGTGGTTTAGGATTACCTGATTTGAAGGGATATTTTAGAGTTACACAGTTAAGGCTCATATATATAACACACGCAGAAAGCTCTAATTCAAAGTGGAAAGGGATGAGGATATTCAGGAGGAAATTCAAGAAATAAGGAGAGAGTGGGATTTTGAATGCAGATCCTTAAGAATAACAACCATACAGACTATTATATTCATAAAGCAGTATAAAGTATTCTAAGAACTGAACCAACACGAGAAAGGAGATTCTGCATATAGGGAGGATTGCAATTAGGGTACAGAGAATAGGCAGGAAAGAGCTGGAATTTACTGGAAAAAACTGGCAAAGGAACCAAGGTAGTGGGAGCAAATAACTGGAGAGGGAAAGGTAATAGAGTGGGAAGATGCTAAGAAGACATTTGGACTGCAGGCTAGAGACATCCTTCCCTATCAGTGATTGCTATCAGAGTATAGGCAAACAGAAAGGGATCAGGGAATCCTCAGTGAAAGACCTGCTCTGGGTGGAGTTTTTACTTGAATCGAGAACAGAAGCTGCTGTTAAAAGGGAGGACAATTATTAGGACATATAAAATATTGAGTGATGACTATAGGAATCAATCAGAGGAGGTTAGAAAAGATTGGGAAGATATATTCGATAAGCAATTTACAAGGAAACAATGGGAGGATATATGTATGGTTCCCAAATATGCAACAAAGCCTAGAGGATTTAGAAATTTTTCTTGGAAATGTTTGCATGTGTATTTTTGTATCTCAAGCAGACGCCAAATAATTTTTCCTCAGGTAGATGGCAAATGTTGGAGGTATGATGTGAAAGAAAGAGGTAACTGGAAACATATGTTTTAGGGGGTCCCTGTCAGATTATTAATGTTTCAAAACTTTGACGTCATATGGTCAGGACCATATGATTGAAGTTTTGAAACTTTGACCGTTTTGAATGGAGTTTGTGGTACAGCGCAGAACTGAAATGTACCCTTTTCTACAAAGTAGTGTCATCTCAGAGTCGGTATATTTAATAAGCAGGGGATGTAGGAGTACACAGCCACCCATTTGAAGGGTTCAGGGAGGATTGCCCCCCTGCAAAAACATTAAAAATTAATTAAAATTTTTTTTTTAATGTTCGAAGTTCCGAAACTTTGATCACATGGTCTCAGCCATATGAATTTCAAAGTTTTAGAACTTCGATAATCTGACATAGATATGTTTTAGGAGTGTAATGTGTTGGCAGATATTAGAATTTCCCTACAGAGTACCTTGTCAGGAATATTTGTTGAACAAATACGTGTAACTAAGGAAATTATTTTTTGAACTGTGATACATGATCTGAATTACCTAGACATAGTAAGGCCTTGTTAAGTTTAATTCTGGTGGCTGTCAAAAAAGCAGTTACTAAACACAGAAAATCAAAGTCTAAACCAACTGTATTTGAAGTAGTAAATATTGTAACAAACATAAAAGAACTAGAAGTGGGATCTTTAGAAAAAAAGGTAGGAGCAAATTACACAGAAAAAATGGAAATTGTGGCAACAACACATGTAGACTAATGTTCAGGAGGAGGCATGAGATTTAAGGGGAGGCAAGAATTGAACAATTTATGTAATGTTGGATTGAAGGCAATTGTATAAAAGAATGTATGTGATGTATAATGCCTGTAGCTGTGAACATTAACATGGTTTGTTTTCTTTTATATAAATGTATGTTTGTCTGCGTCTTAAGTGACAATTCAATAAATGTGTTAAAAAATTAATGAGCAGTAAAAGAAAAAAATAGCCATTAAGTTAGAAAAGTATGGAAAGGTTAGAAAATATTAGGTTAGTAAGGACCCACTGCAACAAGAGAGGTCAGATTCATGCTGAGGTATAGCTTTGGAAATGGAGGGGTTTTATCAATAGATCATTTTCCCCTTTTTCTCCCAGATATATTAAGGGCTATGTAACGTTGTGATATTTGATATGAGAATGGCAGATGTGTGTGTTTCAGGCAACAAGTTAAAGAAAGAAGAATTAATAAATATTAAGATAAGTCACATTTTGGCTAGACTGTTGACCATTTTCAAGTATGAATTTGGGAGATAGCGTGATACTGTTTTGTCATGGTTATGCCACTTGACCCAGAGTACTGTAATATTCATGTCAGGAAAGTTCTTTTGTACATGTCTGTTTTGTATATTATTTATTTATTTAGCTTTGTTGATCAGTGTGTTCTGTCTGAGCAAGAAAAATCCCTTTTTAGCAGGGGCTCAGGGTGAAAAGCTTCAAACAATGAGAATAACAATACATACAGTAATGTTGTCATACACAAGTTCTAAGGAAAACACTACTATAAAAATATAGACAACATGCAATTATGGCCTCATATGTAGAGTTCTAATAAAACACTACAATAAAAATTAGAAATTAAATAGAATATCAATCTAGTACATAGTATTCTAAGGTAACATGATCTTTATGCAAGGATTTTTGGCAATGGTATTCAATTTATTCAGCAGTGAAATAGCATAACGTATTTTACAGTTGGAAGAAATGCTGGTATCATAAGTGGAAATAAGAACGACTATTGGGAGAGTGGGAAGAGGTAGTGGGGAAAGATGAGAAGAAAAGGTAGGAATTTTGGGAAATTGGAGGAAAAGGGATGATTTTATGGAGAAATGGAGGTGCTACTACAATTGTGCAAGTGATTTGGTTTGTGCTTAAGGTGTCTATAAAGCAGCCATCTTATTGACATGGTAGTAGATTGATGGTTCAACATTATCCTTGTACGATACATGAGTAGAGCCAGGAATCAGTCAGGTGTTGTTTTAATTTGTGTTTGAAGCCTTTTCTTTTGTCTGTTTGTTTTAGTGGAAGTGGTAACTTATTCCAAAGTTTGGTGTTAAAACTGTAATGGAGAGCAACTCCTGCAGCGTTGATTAATGTTATGGTGGCTAGAACTGGTCAAAATATGATAGTGAAATTGACATTATAAAATCTCTTAGTTTTGTTGTTCACTAACAAGTATGTATGTATGCATGTATGTGTGTATGTACCATTATGAAAACATGCACAGGCATGTTTACATGTCACTGAGATCCTGCTACATATGTAGTCCAACCAGAACCAGGTCAGTGAACTCTGGCAGATCATATTCTATGCCTTGATCACTTTGCCCAAAAAGGAGGCTTATTTACCTGTGGGAGGATTACATTGGAGGAGCCAACAGAAGATGCAGTTCTGTGTTGTTTTGGACTTCCTGTAGGCTGTAGCTCAAAACAACGGATGATTTTATGGCATGTTTTAAAAGCATCATTTACATGAGGATTCACTTATGTGGTGTCTGGTTACACTGATTTTGGATACAAATGTACATGAGTGAGGATGGGGTGATATATGTATCAGACTGCACTGGCAGCATTGCAAAAATCCCAAGTAGTCCACAGTACTGCCCATGGGAGGTTGGATCTGCAGGTTTGTCCAACATGGGACACCATAACCAGTTATCTGTATATCCTGGAAATGGTCCCAGACTTCTGTGTCTTAGAGATATGTAGTCTTTCCACAGAAAGAGCTCCATTGAGGTACTGGGTGGTCTCTGTAAAGTTATAATTCCTTAATGAGACACAAGCCTGTACTAATCAAAAAGGGATGTAGAGCTTCTGGAGAGTTATTTCCCCACCCCTTCCTTGCTCCAAATGGGATGGGATGTTTATACTCCAAATTGGACCTCTTTGACTTCATTAAATGCATCGAGTGATTTAGATTTCATATGGTGACTCTCCAAGGTGTCATGGTACTAGGAATTCTATTTAAAATATCCCATTCCAGTCATAACACAATTCAAACTAGCTCCAAGAAAATAACACCTCTGAGATAATCACCATCGTTGTGGTTACCTAGTTGAAAGGAGAAACGACTGATCTTGGAGGAAACCAATTACTTTGCTCTCCAGGGACAACTTGCTGGTCCAGTGGCAGTGGCAACCAGAGGAAATGGTAGGGATCATGGGTCCATTCCACAGACATGAGTCAGTGTTTCCTTTCTCATTCAATTGGTAATGCAGTAGTAGGTTAATCACTTGTTCTGTAATAATTCCAAATGGCTGCTAGGGCCATGGTACTCCTCTCCAACTTTATTTTTAAGCTACTGTCCCATTCACCCTCCTGCAGATGAATGCTTCAGTAAACAGAAAATTGCAAGGGGGCAACAGCCATCTTGCCTCACAGTCCTGCTGCTCCCTAGGTGTATAGGACGTTATCCCAGTGAAACAGTTTTGCTGACAACTAGCTTTTCAGGGCATCAGTGTTCCATTAAAATAATCTTCTCTTCCTAGGTTTCCTAGTGTATGCCTGTCTCAAAGGCGACTGGAGTAGCCTGAAAGCCTTGCTTTCATCACACATGCTTTGGTGTGTAGAAGTGTTTCTCAATCTTTGTTGGGATAAGTATTCTATACTGTCTGTTAGTGTCCATGCGATCTTGATCTGTGCCAGGTACCTGTTTGAATCTGGGCTTAATTATTCCATATTTGAGGTGAATGTTTCCTCTGACCCAGTGCATTACAACTTCACATAAGATCTGAAGTTTGTTTCTAAGATGATACTTTTGCACCTATGCCCATAGAATTTCTGAACTGTAGGCTCATATTGATATCTTTGAGATGTTGCAGACATGGGTCATGATGTGTCAAGGGGTAGGGGAGGGAAGATTTTATTTATTTATTTTATTTTTTGCATATCCTGATCTGTAAGTCACTATGGGGGTTAAGGAGGCTAAACATGAACACATGTCAAATGCAACTATGATAGGAGTTCAATATACTTTTCGTAGTAACTCTGGTGTTCAAGTTCCATTTTCAGCCTATGGACAGGACCTGTTTTGCTTGAAGGCATGTTGAGAGTGCTGCTCTTAATTTCAGGTTAATTCAAAATAACACTGACAACATATCTGACGTTTTTGTTCAGTCAGCCTGAATCTTATCAAAGAGACTTGGCTGGATGAATTCTTTAGGCCCTATCTTGTGACATTTATTCCCTCATGTTTTAGAGTAATTCACTGTCCTGATCAGAGTAGTATTGGTGGTGTTATGGCTTTGCATGTGATGTTCCAGTGAATGTTGAAAGATACAGTTGCTTTCTTTCCCGAGTACAGGAGTGAATTTTGTAATCCCTCCTAGTTGTCGTGGAGATTTCTTCCCAGAGTTCCCAGATTTCCTTACTGACCTCATGCAGAATTACCTCAGATGGTTAATCCTGCATGAATGTCAAGGCTGACAATGAAACTATTGTACCACCTTATAATCTGTGACAAGCCTAACCAGAGCCCTGTCATGCCCCTAACCCAGCACAACACATTACCTTATTGAAAACCATTTCCTTATCAGTACCATTAAACAAGACACATACACACAAGCACACGCACACACACACACACACACACACACACACACACACACACACACACACACACACACACACACACACACACACACTTACACTTTCCCTGTGCATATACCATTAAAAACATTCATATTATCACCTTACCTTGCCTTCTTGCCTGTACTCTAACCCTAACAAAGAAACACACACACACACACACACACACACACACACACACACACACACACACACACACACACACACACACACACACACACACACACACACACACACACACACACACACACACACACACACACACACACACACACACACACACACACACACATACTCCATAAAAAACACAGCTACATGCAACATATTAAAGCTATCCCTATCTCTAACAGATTTGATTGTCTCCTTTAATATAACAAAAGCACTCCTCATTTTAAAATGTAATTTGCACCACATAAGCGTTATGAACTCCAATTCATTATAAACTATAGGCCAGTAAGACCTTGTCCCGTTCGACTCTCAGCTAGAGTGTCTTCTGTCTGAAGACATGCATTAATGGGCCTACCTTCATTGAAGGTTGTGCGTCAGGGCTGGCAACTCGGCACGTAAAAATCCACTGCCAATCATGAGCGGACCGGAGTTCCGCTGTGGCGACCCCTAACTGGGAAAAGCCGAAAGACACAACAACTGCAAAATGTACACTATATGTACACATAGTTTAACCTTTCTAAGTGAATGGACAGCACAAGCATTGTGGTACGGATGTTCTTGAATTCAGAAATTGCACACAAAGCGTACATTTAGTGTACAGTACACTTTGTGGTAACCTTTATTATTTTGACCTTATATGTCCTCTGAAAATTTGAGGCTAGAGTATATAATGCATAAATATGGAATTCAGAATTGTTCTAATTTAGAACTGTCCAATATATGTCTAATAATAAATAAATTTTTTCCCCCTAAGTTCATGTTGTTTCAGTTCTTTTATTCAGAACAGCAAAACCACAATATGTCCAACAGAGGGCAGCATTGTCCAACATATACTCTGCAAATCCTGAGTCAGTTTCATCTTACTGTGATGCTATTAGCAGTGACACTGACAGAAAGAATGGGATCTTTGGATTGCAGTTAAAGTAGCACGAGTTACCTCCACTGAAAATATCTATGAACCCCGGCACTTCTTAGATTAATCGTAATGAGTATAAAATGAAGTTACCTTTAAATCAAATGCTGCATGTGGCTTAAAATAGCATTTCAATCTGCAGTGTTAAAAAATGACCAGTAACACTACCATGCTTCCCCAAGTTTATTACTATTTTATGGCAACACTTTTTTGTTTACTGTTTAGTTTCAGCTTGGTAGAAAGTGATACAGATTTATTGTGTCTACATTATTCTGAAATACATTTAGGACAGTGCACTTTTGGAGGGGGAAGGAAAACATGAAACTAATTATACCAGTTTGAAGTGTAAAAACACATCAGGCTTCTACTAAGAAAATTAATTTGATATACCTGAGGGGTAAATCATCAAGACTACCTGGCTATATAAATTTGTCTGCTTAAATGTGATGATCAGAGGGGGTGAAATGGCAATCCAAAAAGAAAAGTTCAGCATTTCCCATGTAGAAACTTTTTCTTTACATCTTCTTTCATTTCATTCATGTTAGCCTTATACAGTTATACATTGTTAAAACTACTTGGCTGTGAGTTCAGCATTTCACAGACTTTTATGTCACAACTGTAGCAAAGATTATGTGGTGAGTACCACCCACCCTTGTGCCAAATCCAGTATTAATCAAAGAGTAAAAGACAAAGACACTCAGGAATGTAGGTGAATACCATGCCTCATCTTTCCATGTAGTCGGAATAGTCTTTCATTGCCCTAAATGCATTCCGACATGCCCTGCTGAAAACACAAATTCCCACTCCAGCTCACCATGCAGGTCACTGAAGGATGAGATGCCACTCTTTAGCTGTTGCTAGCCCAAGGACATTATTACAATAGTTACACCTACCTGACTGTTTATTATATGGAGGAGACAAACAATTGTTTCTCATGGAGTGTATCGAGATGTTAATGAGGAATGGTGAATGTAGTGCCATCAGGGATCACTGGAGAATTTATGATGGGTATTGTGACAGGTGGCCATAATGACTGTACCTTTTGCCAGGATTTTAGCTCAGGTGAAACATGGAGGACTTTCATTTCGTGTGCACTATAATTTGAAACATAAACAATAAACATTTTGTGAACAAGCTCCTAAAACTGCATGATAATGATTGCTTTATCAGAGGAGACATTTGTATCTTTTGTTAGATACACGTTTCAGGGATCAACTAACAATGGATAATTTTGTAATTTTTGGATGAACTATTTATTTAAAATTTATCATGAAAAATCATGCCAAATGCAGTCTAGTATATGCCATTAAGGATTAAGCTTACCATCAGGTGCCCGATACCCATAAGCTCATTTTTTATGTCTCAGACATGACTGCACATAAAAAATATGTGTGTGTGTGTGTGTGTGTGTGTGTGTGTGTGTGTGTGTGTGTGTGTGTGTGTGCGCGAATGAGAAGGAGGACAGAGGAATGGTGAGGATGTAGGGAGCAGAGCTGGCAATGGTGGATAAGTTTAAATACTTGGGATCAGCAATTCAGAGTAATGGTGAGTGTGGAAGAAAGGTGAAGAAGAGAGTGCAGGCATGGTGGAGTGGGTGGAAAAGAGTGTCAGGAGTGATTTGTGACAGACGGGTACCAGTAAGAGTGAAAGGGAAGGTATACAAGAAGTTAGTGAGACCAGCTATGTTATATGGGTTGGAGATGGTGGCATTGACAAAAAGGCAGGAGTCAGAGCTGGAGGTGGCAGAGTTAAAGATGTTAAGATTTGCATTGGGTGTGACTAGGATAGACAGGATTAGGAATCAGTATATTAGAGGGTCAGCTCAGGTTGGATGGTTTGGAGACAAAGCCAGAGAGAGATGAGATTGCATTGGTTTGGACATGTGCTGAGGAGGGATTCTGGGTATATTGGGAAAAGGATGCTAAGGATGGAGCTGCCAGGTAAGAGGAAAAGAGGAAGGCCTAAGATAAGGTTTATGGATGTGGTGAGGAAGGACATGCTGGTGCTTGGTGTGACAGAGCAAGATGCAGAGGACAGGAAGAAATGGAAACAGATGATCCGCTCTGGCGTCCCCTAACTGGAGCAGCTGAAAGAAAAAGAAGAAAACATGACTACACATAGGTTAGCTCACTACTCTTTGTAGTGCTGCATGTGGGCTCAGACAGTATTTAATTTAGCTGAATCCAAGACGGCAGTATCTCAGAGAAAGGGCAATCACATTTTTATTTTGTAAGTGATGGTTCTTCCTATGATTTGGAGTGGCTTTGGAATAAGGCTAGTAAAGCAAGGCTAGTGCATTTTAAGGAATCTTTTAATTGGGTATATTTAAGTTTTTTTATTTAGTTCCAAAAATTTTCCCCTTGTTATATAATTCATTGATATTGGGATTCCACCACATGTGCTTGTTTTTAAATTTGGCATTGTATATGTAGAAGATAGAGGCAAATTCCTTGATGCAGGAATTTAGGCTGGAGTAGAAATCATTGGTATATGCATTCATTTTAGTTATGGGATCTTCTTTGGATGGAGCTCTTAAAACTCCTTAGGTCACTATCTCATGCCAAGAGGTTAGCTTTGGATAGTGACTGAGGACAGTGGGATTTGAACTCATTTGGTGCTTGATTCTTATGGAGAATATTATAGCACTGTGGTCTGATTTGACCAGTGATGCTGTAATAGTATGTTCAGAGCATACTGAAGCTCTATTAGTGAGACCCAAACTGAGTAGATATGGACCTCTAGTAGGGCAGGAGATGGTACTCTTTCTACAAGATAGTTTGTGTTGATGAAGTCCAGGAACTATTGTGCATATTTGTTATCTGTGGTATATATTTGCAAGTTTATGCATAGATAATTAGAAACAGTACAGTCAAATAAATATATATTAGTAAAGTGAGACTGTGTAGTGGAGGTCAAGCCCCAGAATGAACTACATAGGGGACTTTCTCCCTTGCAAAAACTCTTTCCTTGATTTTTTTCCTCATTCAAGATTTCATAAAACTACTTTGCATTCAAGTACATCTCTGTAGATGTAAATTATACACTGTAAAATAATTTCATGCAATTTTTGCCAATCTCCAAGTTTATCTCAGCCTTCTATCATTGCCTTTAAAGTACCAATAATAAATATGAGTATTATGACTGAATGCAATTATAATATTATTTTTGGTCAGGAATAGTTTATCAAGAAATTCTCTTCAAGAGCAAAACTCAATAACTCAATTCCATGTTGCAATTTCTTATAGCAGAATATCAGTTTCTCTAGCACATATATATGACTGCCTTCAGTAATAACACAGAATAATCTTTTCTGCAGACATCTGTTAAAAGTTTATTAGCACAGTCACATTATTTGGAATCTGTAACTTTCACTCTGTGGGTCCTGTCTGTGAGCCAATTTGCAACCCATCTTGTAAGGATTGATGCCTAGTTTGGTGAGTTTTTCAATGATACCCGAGTGGGAATGGTATCAAAGGTCTTGACCAGGTCGAGGTCGACTGTATGCACTGCCTTACCCTCATCCACAGCCTTGGTGACTGCCTCGAAGAAGTCAACCAGGTTCAGCAGGCAGGATCTCCCCTTGACAAAGCCAAACTGTGTGGGGTCAAGAGTTTGGAGATTGCCTATATCTTTGTTAAGCAGGTCCATGATGATGCGCTCCATAGCTTTGCATACTAGACTGGTCAGTCTAATGGGGTGATAGTTCCCAGGGTCTGTAGTTGCTCCCCCTTTATGGAGCAGGATGACTGTAGCAGTGCACCATTCATTAGGGACATAGCCTGAGGTAAGGCTGTGATTGAAAAGGGCACACAGATTTGGTGCCAGTTCATTTTGTAGCTCATGTAGGACACAGCCAGGGATATTATCAGGTCCCATGGACACTGTATTCTTGGTTTGGACAATACAGCTTTTACCTGTGCTGCAGAAATGGTGAGTTCCAGGCTTTCTTCTGGTATTGTGAGAGGGTCCTGCGGAGAGGGGAGAGGGGTAAAGTTGGCACTGAATCTCTCGGCCAGTATGTTGGCTATATCTGTTGGATCAGTATAGGAGGTGCCATTGTGCAATAACTCAGAGCAAATCTGGGTATTGCCTTGGAGGTTTTTGATATAGCTATAGAAGGTTTTGTGTTTTTTTTGGTGTCAGCTGCAATTCTGCCTTTATAGCTGGCTTTAGAGGATTTGATAAGGGATCTCAGCTTTTTGTTGAGACTGATAAGGGAGGTTTTCCAGTCTTGTGACTTCCTTTTTTTCTGCAGCAGTTTCTTCCTTCTATTGTAGAGTTTATTGATGGCTGGGGACCATCAGATTGTCTTCCTTTTTTTTTGGAGGAGAGCATCTTAGTTCTGTTTGTTATGGCAAGGTCCATGCATTTGTGTACATGCTCGTACAGTGCATTGGTGTATAATTCAGCAGTCATGCAGCTATTTTCCATTGGCATGGGTGCCAAGAAGTTAGCCACCTCTGTTTGTAGGAGCCCAAAGTTGGCTTTAGAGAAGTTTTTCAGGGTGGCCACCTTAGGGAGGGGTGTAGGTGAGATTCTGATTTCCATGGTGATCAGTTTGTGGTCACATTTAACCAGGGAGGAATTGACTATAGGTGTGGAGCAATGGTCTCTCATGTTGGTGACAATCAGGTTGACAATGTTGCTTCCTCTAGTGGGGGTCAGAATGAGCTGGTCCAGGGCATTGGATTGATACTTGAATAGTTTTCCCAGTTGATGGAAGGGTAGTTGAAGTCACCCAGTATGAGAGCATTGGGTTGGACCTTGATAGATTCCAGGGTGCTTAGGAACTTGGAGTGAGACTCTAGGGACATGTTTGGGATTCTGTAGCAGGCTATGACTTGTATTGCCATCTTACCCAGTGTTAGTTGTACCTGAAGTATCTCGGGTGCATTATGCTGGGCCACCAGTCTAGAGGTGTGCGCATCCTTTAAGAATATGGAGACACCACCGCCTTTGGAGCTTCCGGCCATATTCTGGGGCCTAAAGGTATGGAATGAGTTGTAGCTTGTGATAGCAGAGGTGCATTCTGCTTCTTTAAACCAGGTCTCCGTTTCAGCACAGATGTCGACATTCTCCATTTTGAGGAGAGCTTTGATCGAGTGCATCTTGAGATTCAGACTTCTAGCACTGAGCAGCATGACCCTCAGATTGCATTTGTTTGTAGCTATTATGGTGGAATTTTGGTCTTTGGAACACTGCCTAAAAAGGCACTATAGGGGTGGCAAGAGCCTTAGCTAGTACCCGGAATCCCAGGGGTGACAGATGCAGGCCATCTCTGGCAAAGCATTGAGATCTGTCGATCATGTTGTCCCAGGCAGACAGATACTGGATCCCCTTAGAATGACACCAGAAACTTAGCCAATTGTTGAAGTCAATAATTTTTTGCTCATACTGTGGTATAATTCTGGGTGACAGTAGAATACTGCTCAGGGCTAGGGTCATACCTGCCTGGGCCACATAATCCGAGAGTTCCATCACATCTCTTTTCATGTAGTCCAGGGAGGTACATCTCAGGCCATTCACACCCACATGGACAATGACTGAGTCATATTTGTACTTGTTGTGGAGTGACCTTAGTGCATGTGTTATGTAGTGGATCCTAGCACCTGATAGACAACTGATGGTCACCTTCTCTTGTTCAACCTAGTGAGTGGGACATCAGTGTGCCTCACAATTGAGTCTACTATGATTAGTACATTGGTCAAAGTGTTTTGCCTTAAGGGCGTAGGTTGAGGGGCACACTGTGGTGGTGAGCTGTGTGTTCTGGGGTTGGTGCTGTGTTGTGGTGGTCGAGTGCATTTCTGTCTCCGGGGTCTCTGTTGTTTGGGTAAATTTTTATTGAGAGCCTCCATGAAGGTGGATGTATGGTTTATGTTTCTATGTGTGGGTTGTGATGGTTGCTGTTTTGGAGGGCTGTATGTTCTATGTAGTCAGTTGCAGGTGTTGACCTTCTCCTCTAGACCAGTTAGTCTGGTCTTGGTTGGAACTTGCATTGCTTCCAGTTTGGTGATATAAGTGCATTTCTCACATGTATGAGTGTTGTGAGGTAAGAGGAGAGGGTTGTCTGTGTACATTAGACAGTTGCCACAATGTCTCAGAATGCCCAAGTGCACCAGGTTAGCAGGACAAAGCACAGGAAATTGCCCTACAATCATACCAGGAGGGGTGGTCATAACTAATAAGTACTGGTGCTGTTACTGCGTAGGAACAGCTAGTGCTGATAGCACCTAAGTGTGCTATAATAAATGCTACAAAAGCCTGTTAAAGTGCTAGCCAATTAAGCTAAATGAAGTGCAAGAAGTAAAAGAACTAGCATTTTCTAAGGGAAAAGTTGAAGAGCAGACTTTCTGGCACTGGTAATAGTTTATCTCAGTTGAGCGCCACTGTGCAGTGCAAACCCACGCAAACATGGTCTTTTAAACCAGAATGTTGAAAGGGATGGAAAAACTTCCCAACCAACCAATAAACTACAATTTCTGGACCAGAAGCCACTCCTCTTGTGGTAGATAGGCTACCTAGTGCTTACCACTCCCACTGATAAGCTAGAAGGCTTCCCTCCAACACAGAAAGGTCTGGGGGAGCCCAGAAACTTACAAAACAGTCCTGGATACAGCAAATCTGTATCTGGACTAGACTAGTTGCAGAAAAGGTGGGAAACAAACCTAGAACTTGTTTTTTTGCAGTAGCAAAAACACTTTAAATGCAGTACAAGCTAGCACACTTGAGTGTGTAGCAATATTAAGGCAAATGCAGTTTAAATAAATGCAGATAAATTAAAAATGACAAAAAGACAAGGGCAGAGAGCAGTAAATTATGAAAAAATTAAAATGGAGGCACTTAGAGTATCTCTTTCTCCTTCCTGTTGCTCTTGTAGTTCGCAGGATCCCAAAACTGGATCTGCGGCACTTAAACAAGTGCAAACTCATGCAAACATGGGCTTTTAAACCAGAAAGTTGAAAGGGATGGAAAAACTGCCCAAATTACTAATAAACTATAAACTATAATTTCTGGGCCAGAAACCACTCCTATTGTGGTAGATAGGCTACCTAGTGCTTACCACTCCCACTGATAATCTAGAAGGCTTCCCTCCAACACAGAAAGGTCTGGGGGGCTCAGAAACATAAAAAAACAGTCCTGGATACAGCAGATTTGTATCTGGACTAGACTAGTTACAGGAAAGGTGGGAAACAAGTTTAGAACTTTTTTTTATATGTTTATATTCTGTAAAGTTTGTGGAATCTAGTGCATTACGCCAGTATCAGCACTAAAGTTGCAGATAACAGTGTAATATATAAATGTGCCACAGTGAACTCAGAATATCTTGGAGCACAAAGGAGTATCTCAGTAGTGGTAATGATGCACTGAACATTACCTGCAGGTAATCCATAAGTAATGAAAAAAATTGCCGTCAGTGTACATTAACAAAGTTATAAAAAGAATCTCATAAGTCACGCATCCTGATAGTAGTAAATACATATCTATAGCAGAATTTCTCCAATAAGCTTAAGGACAACTACGGAATATCACTTTAACTCTGTTATTTAAAAATATGCTCTGACTTATGGATTTCGACAGAATCCATACATTTTTCTGAATGGCATCACCGCAGATAACATTAGCTAACAATTGGTGCAGAACTTGCACTGGGAACACAGGTAACACACACACCCATTTAAAGTTGGTGATAGAAAAGAAGATGTGGGGTATCGGTGAAGAAAAGGAACACACAAAAGGGATGATGGAGTAGGAAAATCAGAGGGAAAGTCAGACAGGCATGGGCGATTTTTTTTTTTTTTTGGTGGGAATAGACCCACCCCATTTTTTTAATTTTTTAAGAATAGAATGAAAGGTAAAGACAGGGAAAAGGAGGAGAAGCCCATCACAACAAAGTTCACCCATAGAACAAATATCTCAAAATGTGACAGACAAAGGTTGGAAAAAACAGAAAGGAAAGGGAAGTTACACAGGTGACACACTGCACGACACAGGCAATGAAAAGTTGTCAGACAGATTGGGGATGCATACCAACCATGGTGAAATGGAGGAAAACATATCTACTTATGCACTATCAAGTTATAACATGAGTCAAACTGTGTCAATTATTTATTTTATTTATTTAACATTTACTGGGAATGTCTGACTTGGAACAAACCCAATTTTCAGTGGGCCTGGGGAGAAACACGTCTTTGTAACGTGGGAGGAAACCGGAGTACTTGGAGAAAATCCACACGAACGCAGGTAGGACATGCAGACTCTGTACAGAAGGCATGCCAGCCAAGAATCGAACCAGAAAACCTCTTGCTGTGAGGCAACAATGCTACCGCTGCACCACTGCGCCATCGAAGTAGTACCTTATACCTGGATGCATATGACCAATGGTAGATGTGTGTTGTAAGGTAATAAATAAGGTTAACATTATAAATAAACAGACATCCAAGTAGTCTGTCAGCAGTGTAAGTGTAAGCCAAGCAATATCACAGATGAGCAAATGTAGATCTAAGAATGCTAGATAACTCCAGCAGATGACAGAAGAGAACCTCCAACCATGCATGTGAAAGGCAAGCAACCACAGTGCCAAACAGTAGTACCACAACAAAGCAGCAAAATGATTGCTAAATGCACAAGTAGGTATGCACAGCCCAAACAAATATATAATGAATGCATATATGTGACACGTATATGTCATGTCAAGGGCAACATACAGGTGTAGGCATATATCTATGACTGTTAGTGGCCTAAATGGAAGTACATTAAAGCAATGTCAATACATATGCACACACCAATGACGTAAGAATAATTGCAAAAATCTAACATTACAGCTTAAAAAGTATATCAGGTTGTGCACATGAATTTCAACAATGTGCACTGTTTAACACACAAGTTTAATGAGAACAAGGATTAGCCAGCAACTTGTGTGCAGATATCTTGGATCTGTAAAATGGCCATACATTTGGCGGGTCTATATTATATCACCAAAATGTAAATCCATCAAACACCTCTTCAATGACCCGTTTTTGGTGAAAGCAAAACTCTATGAATGATCGTTACATTGAAATTTTTCCACGGTAGGTAAGCAGTGGGCCAATGTAATGATTGGATAAAAACAGAAAAAATTAAAACCCATGCTATGGCAATACACTAATATGAGTCATACCACAGTGGAAGTGCTGGACTGTGGATAACAGCTGTTGTCTGTCAGTTGTCCACAGTAAACGAATGTTTACAGGCTAATTATGGCAGCACAAGCTGCAGGTTAACTGCCACAATGCATGGACAGCTGAATGTGGGAGGAAAGTGTAATGTATTAATGTGTGACATGCACACAATGAAGCATAATTTAATGTCACACAACAGTATCTGGATGATATATTTTTCACATGGAACACAATAGCTTGGCAGCTACATGGTATCCATGCACAACAGTGCATATACAGTCCAATCAATTAAATGGCAATCAGCATGTTTGCATCATAACACAATTAGAGCACATAGACAATGCTTATTGACCTGAGGGACCAGGCTGATGGGGATAAGCCTCACAAATGATATCCTGAGCTATCTCCCTGAAGGAGTCATGCATAGCCAGTGACATATCCTGGTCGAAGTTCCTCAATCATGTCTCTCATCTGTGTTCAGAACACATTTGTCACAACCTCTTGGATATCGTCCTGATAATTGTATCTGTTCCAATTCTGAAATCATCACCTCCAGTGTGCAGGAGGCATGATGGCACAGGCAGGTGCAGGTGCAGTTCCAGTTGCTTCATTACCATTGTCTTCATCAGAGGAATCTGGCAGTGGTGTGGCATGTGCTCATTGTCTGCATCTGATCGCTGATTGTCCACAGGTCCCATGCTCTGTCAAGTTGGATAGCAAAAAATAACACAAATTAAAAGCAAATGTCTATCATGTAGCTCATTCCCATGAGGATCATAGCTGACCTTACAGTGACACTGATGTGCATATCTGCAATCTAACATATTTAATTAATATCCCAGCCACTTGTGTGTTCTGCAAATACAAACATGAGATTGAAGGTATAATAGCATGTATCGAAGTTCTTATATAAAACACAGTTCAGTATGAAAAGAGGCAAACATTATCAAGTAGCACAATTATAATCAACACAATTGCTGCTAGTGAATGGCTGCTAATGCACACAGCAGCTTCTGTATGTAAATTTATCTATAGTTATGGACATGTCCAATAACAGAACATGTCAGGGAGAATGTATCCAACACCAATGTAAGCAATTCAATCAAGGCCATGCAATGGCATGCATAGCACAGATTACCAGTGGGAATCATGACATCACCTGAACATTTGAATATTGGTCAGCATGAAGCATGGCAAGCGTATGCAATGCAAACACATGTAACATATCCTGATATCGAATAGAATCATGCCTGACATGCTACATTAACCTCACTGAAATATGATAAAATTAAAGCTTGTAATCATCAAGATAACATTATTATTATTGGGACCTGCACTGTTTAATAATGTTGTCTGCCTCAGAGTAAACTGCTCAACTGAGTGTCTGGCAGCACATTGTTATTCCCTTTCTTTTTCACTTGCATGTCTTCCCTGAGTATATATGTCTATGTGTGAATGTAAATTATAGTCTCAGCATGTAATGAGTCATAAGATTAGCCACCAAGTGACATTGTTAAAATGAAGACACTTTTGAGATGACAATATTGTGAAAATTAGGCAAGCCATATGACAAACATTGGCAACATGATAATTGGCTGAACTCACATCAACATAATGAATACAACAGTAACAAATGCTTATAATGTTCAATCATCACAGCCTGTGACACATGGGATTCTACTATATGTTGCTCTGGATCCACTTCTAAAGTTAAAAGTTTCAAAACTTCGAACTTCAAATGGCCAAGACCAGAAGATCGAAGTTTTGAAACTTCAAAAACGAAAAAAAAAAAAATAAATAAAAACAAAACTTTTTTTTTTTTTACATTTTTGCGGGGGGGGGGCACCCCCTGCTGAATAAATATACCAACTCTGAGATCGCACTACAGTGAGGAAAAATGGTAAATATCCTGTTCTGCGCTGTATGGTGATCTCCATTCAAAACGTTTGAGGTTTCAACACTTCGATTTTATGGTCTCGGCTGCTTGAAGTTCGATGTTTTGAAACTTTGAGCTTCTGAAGGGGATCTGTTACACTAACAGCATTGCATGTGTATAACTGCATACATGACCTACCTACAATTAGTAGGAATCAGTAGCCTGCAAAATGCAAACATCCTGGTGATGCTTGCTGATTATGAAATGTTGCAAAGAAATGCCTATCCGCACAAGTATCTATAAACAAACACAGGATACAAGTATGTTATAACACAAACAACCAAAAATGTTGTAGGCAAATGCAATATCAGTGTTGAACTGAAAGGCATACCACAGTCTGAACACTGACACAACAGACACCTATTCAGTCTGTGAAGAGGCAAGCTATGCACAACAAATTTGTCACTGAGAAACACATCCCCCATACAAATGTACCAACACATGCATTTGAAGCAGTAATCAGAGCACTACAGTCTTGTAAGCAAAACATCCATCTCCCAAAATGTGTGGCAGATACACAAACCTGACTGTCATTTTGGTTGTGGCCTACATTTCAAAAACTATTTGCAGAAAACATGGCTTGATACTAAATGATATTTCAACATATTTTGATTTGAATTAGACTGTTAAGCACAGGTATAGAGTGATTATTGCACTTACCTTACTAATGCATGATGGGTATTCAGACATTCTACGCCACATATATGGTAATGTACAAAATACAAGCTTGCAACAAGGATCAGATGCATTTCTTTTAACAAAACAGAAAAATTAAGCAGCATACCTCTCTCCCTCCACTGCTCCTCAAGCCTGTGTACTATATTCTGAGTCTTGTCTTCATCACCTGAAAAAAGAAAAGAGCAACTATGAATGATGTAGTCCCAAATAACAAAGATATACATTGCTAAGATAAGGTTCTAGAAAATGTACTTCTGAAGAACATCACATAATTAAAACACAAATTTTGCAATGTTGTATATGGGCTTTTACATCTTTGAACACAGTTTGTAGGACATAAGATTCAACCATGCAGCTTCAGTGTACATCTAAACTCTAAAGTAACCTTAACACCTACCTGCCTAGCTAATACATCTTGAGTAAGAGAGTGTGCTGTGAATGCAGTGAAAAGACTTGGGGTTATGACATCACCTGGATGGGGGATGGGCTACTAATATGGATCATAGTTTAGGATTTCAAAAAATGAACACTTGCTGGGCATGTACATAAATACTTAGCAAGAATCAATTAATGTCAGCACTGTGGCCACAACCATTAACAGCAATGGAAAACCTTAATTCCTCAGACAGTGGGACAGTGTCATGTATCACAGAGCTTCTTTTAACACACACACAAAATGTGCTGTACATCAGGGGTACAGTAAGGTATGTGGGAGGACTACATTTAAATAAATTCCTTGGCAAAATGCACAACACAAAGCAAATACATACATCAATTTCATCTGTAAATCTGACCATCTGACTCCTTCAAAAGATAGAGATGAGGTGGTTGTTGAAGTGAATTTAATAATGAATATCAAAACAGCACTTGATAGCACTTTTGAAAATAATGCCATATTGCACAAAACTTTGTCAGACATATAACAGTTTGTAGTAAGCTTTACTCAATTTGCACTTAAGGAACTGCTGCTGACAGACCTTTATGGATTACAAACATATTCATAGGAATTTGGCTAATAATCAAGTTATTCATAACCATGCACAAAGTAGACATTAATATCAATAAGCAGTTAGGCAGAGAAGAATATTTGACTATGTGTGAAATAAACCAAGATAATTTAATAACATTTTTCCTTATGTGGATTTGAACCCACATAGGTTTATAGGTGTTTACTAGGCTAATGACCACAAGGGCCTTTTTAAGCCTAGCCATGCAGCCCAAATCTCTGACAAGTTCTGATACCCTTGATAAATTTAAGCAGGGGCTTGGGAGATGAAACATTTACAAGTTAAGGTCTGGCAGATGAACCATTTGTAAGTTGCCCGTGTCCATTAGAGACAGAGGTGCCAAACTAGGGATAACTTTCCTGTTCCCCATCCAATTGTCCAGGTAGCACTTGAATTGGGTTAGGGAAGAACGCTGCTTCACATGGATGGGGAGCCTGTTCCAGAGATGGAGCAATCTCTGGGATACTTACCTGTCTCTCCAGCAGGTCCTATTTATATCACAGGCAAGGTTGAAGTCTTTAGAATGGGTAATGCTGGTGCTGTTTGTTTTGCAGATATGCAGAAGGTCCATCAGAGTGGGGTCTGACAGTGCCAGCATGTCAAGCAATAGGCATGGTGGATGGTTTCCTTACAGGCCAAGCTATGAGGCAGCACATGCTTCTTCTTAACAAACAGGTACTGCTTGTGATTATTCATATCCTTGTGGATAACACATGAATATGGAAAGTTATGATACTTATTGGCCATTACAATCTAAAGAAATAACAGCTATCAACACATAACTGAAAACACACTTGTAAGCATCGGATAGGCGTTCCTCTTGGTTTAAACAAATTGGACTGTAGTAAAAATCTTCACTTTATGAAGAGGAAGGATGCAAAGAAGTTATTTATGAGTACCTATTCAGACATATACATCTAGAGTAGATGATACTATGTCGTACTATAAGAGATGACTATGAAATGCATTGTTATCATCGGCCTAGGCGTTATAGGCATCAGTGATACATGACTATGGTGGATGTGTGAAATTATGTTGTTATATATTGGAAAACAGATTTGCATCTACAAAGTTGTGAATTATGTATATTATAAGCATTATTAAATAAGTTAACAGCATGGAAATAGAACCTATACTTATATAGAGAGTAATCACCATGTCTTCTTAATTATCCAAATGAGCTCATTGTCAGAACAGTGACTTACTCATTATAAAAGCCATGTATTTGATACATCTGGGACACAGCTATATCTTTAAATTCTGTAGGAATGCTCAGCTATACATATGATTGTGACACTTACTGTAGGAATCCACTGGCTGTCTCCACACCTTGGCAACTCTCCAGTGAAGCTCCTCTACATCACTCAGATGCAGATTATCATAGCGGTGGAGAACATGTACTGCAGTATGGTAGATCCCTGTATGTCATCTGTGCTCCCTTGCATTCTGGTTCCAGATGTCGAGCATCATGAAGTTCCTTGGTTTGGCTGTCATCCAGTTCATCATCATCATCATCATCATCATCATAATCATCATCACCAGCCCCCTTTTTTCCCATTTTTCTACATGTGGTCGGGGTATTGTGTTAACTGTCTCCAACTCTCTTGATTCAGTGCCACACTCCTGCCTTCTTCAACAGTCATGCCTGACTGTCGCAGATCTTCTTTCGCACAATCTAGTCCGTCCACCTCTTTGCTGGATGTCCTTGCTTCCTCTTACCTTCTTTCTGTCTGTCCCAAATCTTCCTCACCAGATTGTCTTCTGCTTTTCTGCACATGTCCAAACCACCATAATATGTTTTCTTTGATCTTTTCTGCAATTGGAGCTACTTTGGTTTCTGCTCTTATGTCCTCATTTCTTCTTTTGTCCCACAATGTGCATCCTACCACCTTTCTCAGGCACTTCATTTCCATCACCCCTAGCTTCTTCAACTGTTCTACCTTTACTGCTCAGGTTTCTGTACCATACAGTACTACTGGTCTCAACACTGTCTTGTACACCTTACTTTTCAACTTCTTTGGCATTCTTCTGTCATAGACTACACCTGACATTCTATGCCAGTTGACTGCAGACCCTCTGATTCTAGCTTTGACCTCCTCATTCAGGCTTCCCTTTTCCTCAACCATCCCTCCCAGATACTTGAAGCTGTTTACCTGTTCCACTATCTTCCCTTCTATCTCTATTCTCAGCTTCTTCAGATTTCCCCAATTTGCTGCCATTACCACTGTCTTATCTGTGCTTAGTTTCATCCCATGTGCCTTTAGTTTTGCATTCCATTCTCCTATCCTTTGCTGAAGTTCTTGCTCAGAGTCTGTTTGTAATGCCACATTGTCTGCATACAGCAACTTTGTTGATATGTCCCCTCCGACCTGTTTGCTAATGTAGTCCATCACCAGTATGAACAGCAGTGGGCTCAGAGCTGAACCCTGGTGTACACCAACTCCCAGTGGGAACCCCTCTATGAGTCCGAACACCATTCGTGCTTCAGTCACTGGATCTTGTACATAGCCTGCATTGGCATTGGCTCTCATCCAATTCTCTACTTCAAAGTAATTGTCAGCATCTGTGTGGTCTCCTCCTTGATCCATTTGGGTGACCAGACACATTGCAACCTCATGGAAGTAGCCATCTCAATACTCCAACAGAAAATGTGGTATAAATGGAAAAATGGAAAAAAATAATTACTGAAGTCTCACTTAGTTTGCATGTAGCAACCGTCTGATCTGTAAATGTATTAGAATCAATATTTAAAAGTGACACTTATGTCATGTTATCTGATCATTGGAATATAATGAGCAAGTGCTACACATGTTGTATGTGTAGATGTCTACCACCTGCATAGTTGAGTTGGACAGTAATTAGATACATTGTTTGAACTTCTGCAGTTGCACACAGTTCCTGCTTTCCATGTGCTACATGCTGATTCATCATCACCAATAGTAAACGTGATGAGTGCATTACACGTTTTACATGCACTTACTTTTAGTTCCAAACAAGGAATTATATTCATATATTTCACATGCACAGGCTTACCTTGACTGTCTGTGCAATTTGCTTAGAAAGTGCTAATAATAAAACATTCTGATGCATGGGTCAGCAAAATAAAAGTAGACAGCAACTGCAAATAGCTAAACTAAACTGCATATTATCAAACTATTCATTGGTGTTGAAGTAGCTCTGTTGTGTACAGCACACCTTGATTATACTTCGCAGTGCCTTTGCTGCACCGAATGCGCACTTGTTCTGAGTATATTAAAAGCAATGTATTTTTTCTTTTTCTTTCATTTTTTTATTTGGGTAGTGGGACTAGTCTCACTAATCCACTGGCCTCTTTTTAAGGGGAGATCTGCGGTGGTATTCATAATGACTACTGTACGTTTGGCTAGGCACCGGGGAACTTCCCCTACTTGCACTCTGTACTGGGACACTGTTTGTGCTTACACTTCCTGTTTCTGCTGGAGATGTGTGGAGATGTCTCTGAGAAGGATGAAGAAACATGGCAAGAGGCAATGATGAGAAGGAAATAGTCAGTGAAATGGCTGATTCAGGAGACAAAGGAGTTGTTTGGGAGGTGAAGGAGTCTGATCCTTCGCAAAACAAGTTGATGGCAAGGAATGAGGAAGGAGAGGAACAGTTACTTAAGAAGAAACTAGAGGAGAGTGAATGCACCTTTAAAGGATTCGGAAACTGTGTTCCAGGAGAGATTGTTCCAATAAGAATCATAGGATGGATGTGTGATTACAACCATCAAATCAGAAGGGCTGTGGGGTTTTAATCTGTGGGATATGTTAAGTCAGAGCAAACCAGACAGTGAGATGGTAGCTTCATGGGGTGAGATTATGGACATCATACAGGAAGAGGAGGTGAAACAGATTGTTAAAAAAAGAAGTCATATGTGCAAATGGTGAAAGAAGAGGAAAGATGAGTGGAGGTGGTAAATGAGATGACAAGGAAGAAATTTTTTTGTAGGCTGAGCAACAAAGAAGCAAAAAGACTTGAAAGGTATGAGGTTTGGGACACTGTAATTGCACATTTGAGTGGCTCTTCTAAGGAGGTAAGAGCTTTTATACACATTAATAAAGATACATATTGTGACATTCTGATTGAGACAGGACAATATATGGAGAATTTTTTAGAACCATTTGAGAGTAAGAGAAACTGTAATCCATGGAACTTATATGTGGTACAAATTTAATAGAGAAACAAAAAAAAATAATTTTTGTGCAATTCCGTATGGAAGTTGAGAAGGAAGTGCTAAAAGACTATTTAAAGACTTTATGTAGAGATGTTATGGATGTTACAAACATTTACGATGATAGAAATTGTGGACTGGGGCATGGGAATGTGGAGTAATTTTGAAAATGGAAAATGAAAAATTATACATATTCTGAGCATGATAAATGTAAAAGGAAACATAGATTTTGTTAAATACAGGAGACAACCAAAACCATGTTTTTTTTGTGAAAAATATGATTATTTAATCAGCAATTGTGATAAAAGAAAGTATTATATTTGTGGTGAGCTGCGGCATGAAGCTAAGAAATGTGACATGGTGTGTAGAAAATGTGGGCAAACTGGACATGCATGGATGGATTGGGAAGATAATATAGAAGTCAAAGAACAAGAGCAAAAGCAGGAATGTGAACATAATGCAGAAGGAAATGTAGAAGATGAACATGAAGAACAGATTGTGGTACAAGAAAATAGTAAAGAAGAGAAAATAGTACATAAAAATGAAAATAATGAAGGGGAGGAAATGGTGCAAGAAACAAAATGAAGATGACTATATAAACTGGAGAATGGTTAAGGGAAAAAGAGTTCTATAGGGAAAGGGGGGAAGATAGAAAAGGGAAGTTTAAAAGTGTTATTGTGAAAGAAAATAAAAAAGGCAAATGGTCAAAGTGGAATGGGATAAAAAATTTATATAAGAAGAAAGCTGAAAATCTTAGCTATAAATGATAATAGTATAAAGAATATTAAAAGAATATTAGGTGTATTCAAATGGTATGCAACACTTGACATGCATGTTATTATATTAGAAGACACAAGAATACTAACAGATGAAGAAAGGTTAAAAACAGAAGAGGGGTCTACTTCAAATGATCGAAGTTGTAGTACATTAAAGCACACATCATCGAGGATGAGATGATTGATGTTTTACAACATCAAACATTAAAGTAGAACAAATTAAAAAAAAGATAAAACGTTTCCTTTCAAGTTTTTGCAACGGAGCAAGCCCCCCTGCAACCTCAACTTGGGGGTCTGTTTCCCCACATCCCTTGCTACTTAAATATACCAACTCTGAGATCTCACTACAGTGAAGAGAATGGTAAATTTCCCATTCTGTGCTGTATGGTATTATTCTCTTCACTGTAGTGCAATCTTGGTCTTGGTATATTTAAGTAGCAGGGGGTGCAGGGGGGCTTGCCCCCTGCAAAAATGTGAAATAAAACATCTTCACATTTTAGGTTTTTTTTTTTTTAGTTTGATATTGCAGAACTTCGATACTCTGGCCCTTGATCAGAAGTTCGATGTTCATGAATTTTGATACTCTGAAGGGGATTCCAGAAGAGTTATGGGATGGAAACATTATTTGGAACATGGGAAAATATACATGTTTAGGAATAGGTATATTATGTCCTTAAACAATAAAAGTTTTAGATTACACTTTAGTAGAATTAGGTAATATAACTGTGACAGATAGGTGGGAAAAATGTTTATAGAATTATTGCAATACATGAAATTCTAAATTATAGAAGAGTGAATATGGAAACAGTATTAGTGAGGGATTTTAACTGAGACTTTAGAAAAAGAAAGAAGGAAGTGATGTTAGGATTATATCAGATATAGTAAAAAGTGGAGCATTATATATAAATAGGGTAATAATGACTGGACTTATAAAAGGAATGATATAAACATGGATACTGATTATTTTGCAATATCTGATAGTCTAAAAGTTGTGGAAGAAGGAATAAAGATAACAGGCTTTTCAAATCATTTAACTGTCTGGGTAGAAGTACAAAAAGGAGGGATAAATAAGAGTAGGCAAAGGTATTAAAAGATTAAATGAAAAAAATGAGGAAGATAGAAGGGAGATTAGCCAACTATGGAAAGGTCGTGTAGATATGAGAATTTTTTTATGAAAACTGGATGAGTTAGTGGATAAGTTTAAAAGAAAAATATAAGAAGTGTATTTTGGAATGTTAAGATGTAAGAAGAATGAAAGAGAAACAAAAGTATAAGCAGTTGAGTCAGGAAGTATTTAGAGAAGTGTTAAGCAATAAGACAGATTTTTATGAAAAAGAGAAGCAAATATATGAAATGAATCAGGAGAAAATTAAAAAAAATGTTATCTAAGCAAATGTATTTTTTACAAGAGAAAATAAGAGGTTGCTCCATATTTAAATAAGATAGTAAAAGAAAATAAGAGAGTAATAAGAGAATTGAAGGATGACAAATGAGAAAGAGTGATTACAAAAGAAAATATTTGGGGTAATAAGAAAGTATATAGAAAATACATTTAGAAGGAAGAAGATAAAAGAGAGACAAAAATGGAAGATTAAAAAATGAATAAAGAAGATAATAAAAGCTTAGAAGAAAACATAAGTGTAAAAGAATTCAATGATATTTTAAAAGACGTTACTAGACTGGTAGGTATTGAATATCATATGTATAATAACATGGAGTAATGGTGAAGGAGTGTATTTTGAGGAAGTACTAAATGAATGCTTAGAAAAAGTAGTGGTAGAAAAAGAAATATGTATTGGGGTGATGAAATTTATATGGGAGAAAAGAGAAAGGAGGTTATAAGAAATTGGAGACAAATAATATTGAATAATGCAGATTATAAGATATTTATGAGAATAATAGGAAAAAGTTTAGGAAATAAAATATATAAATTACTTGAATATATGATTTTTGAAACAAGGAAAAGAAGTCAAGATTTATTATTGATAGTGAGAGAAAGTGATTGATGATATAAATAAAAAGGTTGATGCTAAAGTTATGGTAGGAGATTTGAGTAAAGCATTTGATAGGATACAATATAAATGTTTATGGGATATATTGAAAGAATATAATATACATAAAATAATACAAACAATTGCTTCAGTGTATGAAAATAATATGAAAATAATATTAAATGGATGGTTAAGTGAAGAAATAAAAATGAAATATGGGATATGCCAGGGATGTCCGGCAAGTAGCATTTTATTTGTAAAAATGTAAAAATGAAGACCACCAGCTCAACCTCCACACACTTTAATGATAAAACAGCAAAGCTTTCGAGTCGCAGGCTCTTTTTCAATGCATAGATACACCATAAAAAAATCCATTTTTAAATACTAAGCCAGCCAATAAACAAAGACATTCCATACATGTGACAAAGACATCAAATATTGCATTAAAACTATAAAATGTCAAAATCTATAATATATTACATTTAGATTTTAAAACCGATTAAATACTATTAGCAAAGTTTAAACCTGGTGGCATGTCAGACGTAAAATAATTAACCCATTTATACTCAGTAGATTCAGTGGCATTTATAAAATAGAATTTTTCATGGTGTATCTATGCATTGCAAAAGCTTTGGTGTTTTACCATTAAAGTGTGTGGTCTTCATTTTTACATTTTTTACATTTGTTGCTGCTGAATTTTGGACCTGATAGCTCTTAAGCTGAAGAAGGAAAGTGTTTACTTTATTATTGTAGCATTTTATTTGCATTAATTATGAATGCTGTTGTTAATAAGTATAGAATGCTAAGAACAGCAAGATACAAGACAACAGAAGGAGTCCAAATAGTTATTCTTACTTATGCGTATGATATTGTTTTAATTACTAAGAATGAAGAGTGGATGGAAGAGGGAAATAGACAGTTAAACCAGTATTTAAAAGTGGCTGGTTTATATATATAAATAAAGACAAGAGTAAAGGGATTGGAATAGCAGATAGCCTAGAAGGCATTCAGTTTAATGAAGAAGTTATGGATATTGGAGATAAAGTTTGGAACAAGCATGTACAGAAAGAAGAAATGGGAGAAAACCATACAAAAAATAAGAGAGATGTGCATATTTTGTAAGACATATAAACTGGCATGTAAGAAAAGTTATGTATTTAGCAAGTATAAATGTGATTCTGTTAATGTCTGAGAAATAGTTAATGACTATTGTATTTTCATTTATTTGGGGATCAAGGTTAACTCATACATTCCAATGAAGCTCAGGAAGTTTGTACTGTAACTTCCAATGAGTGAAGCCTAAGCCTTTTGACAGAATCAAAATGTGTCCTCACATTTCAAACAAATGTTCACATATCTGAAACCACAGGGATTAAGAAAGAAGTATAAATGGCAAATTCTTCAGCACAAATTATTTTATTGTGGTAGTATTCTTTAAGTTCTCACTCTTAAACTGAATTTTATAAGACATAGTAAACACAGTAATTATTATATTTGTAATATTTTGCAAAAAAATTACAATTTCAAAGCAACCACTCAAGTTACGCACATACTATCAGCAGCATTTTATTCATCTAGCTGAGAGCTTTCATATGAGGCTAAGGAGTTCTGTCTGTTTTACTTGGTTGTTGAGATAGAAAAATGTGAAAATTATATCTGTATAAATTGTCATAAAACAATAGTTAATATCTATTTATTTTCAGTACACAGAGGTCACATATTAATGCAGTTGAGTTTGCCATTGTGTAAGCTTTAAGATGAAATCTTTTAAAACTTTGTACATAGCATAGTTTTGAAATTATTGATGTAAATATGAACAAACAATATTTGATGCCTAGAGGCGTCAGTAGGAGTTAAATGCAGATGCACCTGGAGACGTTACTCAGATGTTAAATCCAGTTAGAAGAGGGATTTTGGTCGGTAGGATTAAGTAAACTGATTGTTCATACAGCTTCCCTGAATCTTTACAAAGTTTTTGTAGAGCTGAAAGAAGAGAATAGAGATCTAATAAAGACAAATATAAGGACTTTTGGGAAAGGACAGGCACAAGAAAAAGATAGAAAATTTATTTAAATGAGGAAACAAAAGAGTAGCAAAACAAAATTTATGGAAATTTAATATAAAAGTTGTATAAAAAACAGAAAAGAATGGCATTTGAATATAATGTATAGTCATTATTATATTTATCCATGGAGGCACTTAGAATATGAAAATAAAGTGATAAAAACAAGATTTGGGTGATAGAAGAAAATTTTAAATGTAATGATTTTCTGTGCAGACTGACAATAAGTAAGTTACCTGTTAAAGCTAATATTCCATATAAAAGAATACATGAAAGAGTGTGCAATTATTGTGGGGAAATTGACACAACAGAACATGTGTTTTTTAATTGTAATAGAATAAAAAAGTTGTGGAAGGAAATGTGTGAAAATAAGACATTGAAAGGTTTCAAAACTGTAGAACATGTAAATATGTATATGTTAGAATAAGGGTATTATGGTAATAAACAACAGTAACTAGTGAAGGAAACTGATAAAAAGATGTTTTACATTGTATGGACTATATGGAACGAATGACTAAATGAAATGAAATTTAACAAAAATATGGATATTATCAGAAATTTCAAAGAAGATATGTTTTTGGTTATGGAAAAAAAGGTGGAGGGGAAATCAGAGTATATAAGAATGTATTCAATTGTAAATGGAAAAATGCAAATAATAGTAACTATGTAACTATGTTATGATAAACAATAAAGACCCCTACTCTTTTTCTATAAATTCCATGAGATCATTTACATCCCCTTTAACTACAGCCAATTCTGACAGATTGGGCCTTGATTTAGCATCTCATCCAAAGGACAGGAATGGTGCTAAAATACTACTTCACTGCACTGCTTTAAAGCAGTGCAGTGCTGTGCAGTGTTTCATTGCACTGCTTTATAGATCTGCATATAAAACAACCTTGCCTATCTCTGTTATGCTGCATACTTTATAAGCACCCGAGTAGGATAAACAAGATGCAGTTGCATTTTGTACCAAATTTAGATGCTCTTATGTGTTGCAGCATTTCTTCATTTAAATACCTTAGGAAATTATAAGCCTCTTCTAGTGAAGTTGGTCTAAAATATTGCACAGATTAACTATGTACATCAGAAAGATTGTTCTATTTGTACCTCCCAGTTAACTGCTACCACCTGCCACCATATCCAAAACAGCTCACTTTCAGGGGTGGTTTGTCTTCTATGGCATTGGAGACTAAGTCTACAATGGTTCACATACCACGGACATAGTATAAACATAAAAACTTTAATAGATGATAAAATAATTTGTCTAAAAATAATCTCAGTAGTAGCAGTGGTGTTGTTTTTAACACTGTGAAAAAAAGTCCAGCCAAATTAATAAATATCAGGTTTATATCAGACATGATGTTCTACAGTTTTAGTAGATTAATCTTCCTTGAGTCCCAGATCATGGCATGATTTTCAAAATTTTAGAGCTTCTGTCTGCAGTCAAGGAAGATTTAGTATGTTACATTGAGGAGGTACTAGAAAGTATTTGACATTTCTACTACTGCTACTGATTTGTAAATATTCAGCTGCCTAGGTTGCCCAATGCTGGATCCATCCCTGGTATAGACCATCCAAACCTCATTTTGGGCACACATGTATTTAGACAGGATGGCATGTACCTGTCAAGACAAGGGAAGATAATTTTGCAGCAGATATTTTGCAGTATTTGACTAAAAAACAAGATAGGATTTTTGCCAGGTCAGAAATTTAAAAGCTCGCTGATAGCAACATTTTATGAATCTGTGTTGGTTGTTAATGTTAGGGGCATTAGTAATACAGTTTTTTTATTGGATAATTCTCTGCATTCCCACAAGATTGATATTGTTATTGCTTGTGTTGTTGTTGTCTTTTGGCTTTTCCCGGTTAGGGGTCGCCACAGTGGAACTCCGGTCCGCTAATGATTGGCAGTAGATTTTCATGAACGCCGAGGTGCCAGCTCGACGTTCAACCTTCAACAAAGGCACGCCCATTTATGCATGTCTTTCGAACACCCACCCAACCGTGGGAAGACATGCAGACTCCACACAAAAGGCACTCCCTGCACTCCAGCCGAGAATCGAATGGGAGAACCTCTTGCTGTGAGGCAACAACACTACTGCTGCACCACCGCGGAAGTCATTGTTATTGCTTGTGAAACATGGTTAAAGAACAATGACTAGAAACCAGTTCTGTCAGTGTATAAATGTTTTGTACTATAACATACATTTATTTATTATTATTTATTTATTTCAGTTTGATGATTGTGGAAGTCCACGGGGCCTAATAAGAGCCCATTTTCACTGGAGGCCCAGGGAGAAAAGCTCTAGTAACAATGACAAACATATTAGCATATGCATATACAAAGCAAAGAAGTCATACAGCTTTATGCAGAATTCTACAGTAATAAATGTCTACATTCTTCAATAATAATAAAATCTAGCAACTATACAGTCTAAGAGTCATTTACAGTGGATTACAACTGAAATTTTATATTCCACAATAATAGTAGTAAAAATCTAGCAACAGAACAGTTTAAGGGTCATTAACAATGAATTACAATTGAGGATGAGAAAATGTTGGAAATAAACTATTAACAAAATTTGGAGGTTAAGGAGGAGTAGGAGGGCAAATGATGTGAGTACAAAGATGATGCACAGAGTTAGAAGGTGGGTTTTGAGATAGGAGGGTCCTATGTGAAGAAAGAGCAAGGATATTCCCACTTTGAAGATAGGTGGGAATGGAGGAGGAATTTAAATTTAGAGTGGTTATGAGTATTTCTAATGGAGGGAGAGTTCCATAGTTTAGCTAAGGAACTGGATAGCAGAGAGTGTCCAGGTGGCTGTAAAGGTTTGTAGATTTTGAGCAGGTTCTGATTTTCTGACCCAAGTGAGTGATTAGGAATATAGGGGGTTAAGGAGATGGAGATAGAGGGACAGGAGGATGGGTTAAATATGATCTTATGGGCAGTAGTGAGTTTAGGGAGGTTCAGATAGTTGGGAAGCTCAAGCCATTGTAGTGAGTGGAGAGAGATGCAGTGATGGGATGACTTCCTAGAGTTGGTGGCGAATTTGCAGATTTTGTTGTGGCAGGCTTCTAATTTAGTTTGAAGGCTGAGCTGAAGATTCAAGAACAGAGGAGCGACATACATTAGGCAGGGGAGAAAATATGTGGAGGCGGGGGTCTTTCTGGTGGAGGGGTTGAGATAATGGTTATGCCTACATAGGAGTCCTAATTTTTGGTGTTTTTTTTAATGTTATTTTGGATGTGAATATCGAATTTTAGATGTTCGTCAATAATGACGCTGAGCAGTTTGGTGTGAGGGACAATTTCAATGGGGGTGTTATTCTGGCTTATTATCTTGAAGGAGTTTTTATCAATGGGGGAGTGTTTAGACGGGGAACAAAACATTAATTTGGCTTTATTGGCATTAAGGGCAAGGTGGTTGTTTTGCATCCAAGTTTCAGTATTTGAGAAAGCTGATTGGGTTATCTGCAGAAGCTGGAAGGGGTGTCAGCTGTACAAATGATTGTTGAATCATCTGCATACTGGATTAGTGTACAATTAGAGATGGAGTAGTGAAAGTTGTTGATGAATATATTGAGAAGTAAGGGGCCAAGGACAGAGCATTGGGGTACCCCAGTAGGTGTGTATAGAAAGGAAGAGGTGGAATATTTCCATTTAACAGCTTGTTGTCTTTTGGAGAGGTAGCTGGTGGGCCAAGCTATGGTGGAAGGGGAGAGATTGAGGAAGGAGAACTGTCACAGGAGTATAAGGTGGGCGACAGTATCAAAGGCTTTGGAAAGGTCTAGGAACATAGTTGATATGATTTTGCTGGAGTCATGAGCATGGACATGAGGAAGGAGAGGTGTGCAGTGATGGTACTGTGGCCAAGATAGAATCCATGTTGTGTGGGGGTAAAGCGGTTGTTTTGTGTTAGATAAGGCATCAGTTGTGAGTGAATACATTTTTCCTGGACTTTTAGAGAGGGGAAATTATGGCAATAGAACGTAAATTATTGGTGTCAGTGTTTTTACCACCTTTATGGAGTGGGATAATGAATGCTTGTCTCCAAAGTGAGGGAACATAAGATTCTTGGATGGACCTATTTATTATGATGGAGATAGGGAAGGCTATGTTGTTAGCAGATTGTTTGAGGAAGGTAATTATTTGGTGCATTGGAACATGGTTTCAATCGGAGGAGGAGTTTTTTTATTATGTGTGTGGGCACAGAGTTGAGGCTGAAGGAAGGGGTATGTGTTTTGAGATCAGAGGGGAAGGTATGGGGAGGGGGAAGATAATGGAGGGGAGCTGGGGAAGCTGGCAGTAAGTTTGGCTATACATTCCACAAAGAAGGTGTTAAACAGATAAGCTGTTTCTTGGTCAGAGCAGTTAGAGTTTGGGCATGGGTTGTCTTTACAGCCAGGGTGAAGGAGGGAAGAGATAGTATTCCAGAATTTTCTAGAGTTGTTAGTATGTTCAGATTGAAGCTTAGAGTAATATGTTTTGCGGTCTCTGGTTATTAGTTTTTTTATGGAGTTGCGGAGTTGTTTAAATTCTAGTAGGGTATTAGGTTGCTTATTTCTTTGGTATTGTTTCCACTTTTTGTCTTTTAGGAGCATGATCTGTTTAGTTTCCTTAGATAGCCAGGGAGAAGTTATAGCTTTAACTCTTTTGGTCCTGAGAGGAGCAAGGTTATTGAGTAGGTACAGAAAAGTATCATTAAAGTAGTTGATGGCGTCAAGAGGCAGAGTTCTTAAAGGTGTCCAGTCAGTTAGTTTTAGGCAGTCTGAAAATGTTTGTGGGTTGAAGTTGGACAGGTTTCAGGTTTGAATGTTGTGATGTTGTTTATGAAGGGGAAGGGGTACTGGTCAGTAAAGGCTGGTAGATGGTCACTGAGGGGGTCAGGGAGGATTCCTGAATTTGAGATTACATTTGGATGAGACACTAAGATCCAGTCAATGATGGAGCCAGAGGTTCCATCTTTGTTTGGTCTGGTGGGGGAATTTATTAGCTGGGTGGGTGGGTGGGTTATGATAGGAATTAAATATTGTTATGAGACCTATGATTATTACATGTTCATTTATAACACCAATACTGTAGATTGTGTAATTGTGACAATAAAGAAAACCCTGGAACAGATAACAATTGTTGGAGTATTTAGACCATCCTTTAGGAAACAGTGCTGATGACTTAGAGCAGGGGTGTCCAACCTTTTGGCTTGCTGGGGCCACATTGAGTGAACAGAAATGGTCTTGGGGGCGCATATAAAATATATCATATAGTTAACTCTATATGTTAATACTATAATCCACAAAAATAACCCAACAAATTTGCAATAAAGTAAAGAATTCACATTACTGACTTAATAAAACAATTCTGAATAAGCTACAAGAGGGTCTCACCCAAACAACTGGTGCCAGAAATATGGCCTCAAGCTAAATGCCAAAAAAATGCATTATCATCCCCTTTGAGGAGAGTGATGTCCCCACAAATTATCACATTAATAAAAATGTTGTAAGCACGCAATAAGTCGTATGGTACTTGGGCACCCAGGTTGATAGAAACCTGACTTTTGACCACCACATTGTCTCCGTTGTAAGGAAAGCTTTTTACATGGCTCACTTCATTAGTAAGGGTATCTCATCCAGGGACAAGGAGGTCATAACATCCCTGTATTCTTCCTTTACAAAAGCCATTATTGAGTGCAATGCCCCTTTTGGCATGTGCCTCAGCAAAACACCCTGCCAAAAGAAAGACTACAATAATTTCTGACAAAAAAGTCAAAGGACTAAGTTCACTTCGTTATCCAGACTAAAAAGCTTCTTGCTTTCCTCTGTCTCTCACTGGCCCCTATAAATTTCATCATTGGCTTGCTTTCTAGGCTAAGAAAGATCCTGCCTTAAGAGACGTCCTTTACCTCAGGAATACTGGTTATACTTAAAATGCTCACTACAAAGACCACAGCCTTCACTGCAACATAAACAAGCCACTTTTTATGGACAGGCTCTTGACACAAAAACCTTCAACATCTGTAAAAAGCTCCTCTGATTATCAAACAATGTATTTCAGCAACACGATGGCTGGATGGATAGCCATAAATCTAGTCCTTGGGTAAGTAGCATAGCCTTCATCAAACCAGATGGAAAATCCACATCCTAACCTTTCCCAGCTGGATGGCTAAGATCTAATATTGGTTACTCAAGTCTAGTTGCCCAAGAAGAGGGGCATGTTTAACTAAGAATTCCATTTGCAAAATTATATTCAGGATACATATTAAATCTCTCTCACTCTTACACACACACACACACACACACACACACACACACACACACACACACACACACACACACACACACACACACACACAAAAGCCCCTACTTGTAAAATAGGCAACCTCAGTAATCACATGACACCCACTCACTGAATGAAATTGGAAGTCAAAATATCTGAAAAAAAAATCATAATAGAGATGGATTCATCCATGTAATTTCCAGCCACCAAAAGGACCATCAATAAATCAACAAACAACTGCTCGGCAAAAAGTAAATCAATAAGAAAGCCATAAACTATAATGCTACATACTGGTATAAACATATAACTTGTGTCAATCCCCAGGTTAATCCATACCAAATGATTGTTTCAGAGCTTCAGCTATGTACAAACAGCTTTCTCCTAAAAACTTAACTCATTGATATTTGCCTTGCTGTAGTTATAACTGTAAAAAAAATGTTTTTAAGTTTATTCTGTACCTTAATGATTCTCACTGTTACGAGATGTAATCTCTGCCATATTGTATCAGTATTACATCCATAATTTGCTGTCTCTCTCTCTCTCTCATGTATTGTATTATATTGTTTTGTGTTGTTTTTGGAGCTTTTCTCCCCGGGCCTCCATTGAAAATGGACCTGTGTCCAGTCGGACTTTCCCAGTAAACAAATGTAAAATAAAATAAAATAAATAAAAATAAACTTCTCTCCAATCTAAAGCCATTTGACATTCAGACATTTTAATTTGTGCAGAAGTTACTCACAGACTGACAGTTTACTGAGCTGTAATGCTGACCTTCGCTTTTGAAAAAAACAAATTCCCAGACTTTGTCAATAGCTGTATAGTGTAGAGAGGATTATTTATTTATTATATATTTATTTATTTTTGGAAAACATCTTTAAAACTGTTAAATTCATTACACACCCAGAAACACAGAAAAGTTATTGTGATTATGTAAACCACAGACTGCTGCAAGAAATCAAAGTCACATTAGCACTCTATGCTTATGTCCGAACAGATGAATCATACCTGTCAATTCCAAAAGAAGTAAAGTAGCTTAATAAGAAGATTATTTGCAAGGTTACATGGAAGTTTATATTGGAAATAAGCACAGATATTAAAAAGGCTCTGTTTTTCATAATTATGCCGAAAAGTCTTCCAAGGTAAATACAACTTCTGATTTAGTATGGAACCATACCTCTCAACCTTAGAGCAAGAAATCTAGACAAAGCGAAAAATAAAAGTGGGACACAGGCCCAAAAATAGTTATGCATCACAGACACCATTGAAACAACGGTAGCTGCAAACATTATACATCACTTATCTTTCTATCCCATTATTGTCAGTTAAACATTATATGGCTCATTCAGTCCTGCCTTCTTTTGCATCAAAGAAAACCATGCTTTGAAATGACAAATGCATTAAAAATAATAAATAAAACATATTGCATCAACATCCTGCAACTTCCTACCTGCAAGCAACCACAGAGCTTTCACTGAAACTAGGGCTGTTTGTTTCCCCAGAATGACAGCTCTCCCTAATTAAGTCTAATGGTATGCAATCTACCAGTATCTGGACTACCTGAAATAAATTAAATTATGGCCTGTAAATTGAAAGTACACTTTGTTTAATTAAACTATATTTCTAGGCCCACTTACTATATTTTTTCAGTAACATCCCAATATCCATTTCCAGGTCACTTTACAAGACACTGGCAGTGGTAGACTTGGCATCCTTCAGAACCCCACAGGCCCACGCTAATACATTGTCCATTAAATGTAAATATCCATCCACTGTAAATGGCAAGAAGCTATGTCTTAAAAAATCTACTTCTGGCATGCGTACCCAAGTATTAGGTATTGAAACAAAGAAGCATTCTCCACAGTCCGTAAGTCTCTGTCTTTAATAATCATCTACTGTGGCAGCATTCCCAACACATAAGCACACACATACACACTAAAATCCCCAACATTTAAAAAAATTACATTGTGCCCACTTGATTTGCCAGTATTGATGATCCGCCAAAGCTATGCTTACTGTTGTCCAATCTACCACTGCTTAGAACCCACCAATGAAAAAAACAGTACTATGTGCTTTTTTGTTTGTCATGAAAAAACAATACAACTTTATATGCTACAGTCCCACATAGTCAGTCCACTACTGACCCATTAACCCTAGGCTGCTGTCTCATTCTTACTCCCTGGAACTGCATTACCTTGGATGACTACTTTTATTTCCTAAGCAAAAGACACAAGTTGGAAGATGAGGCAAAAATCCAGACATTCTTTGAAAATCCATACAGTTAAGAGGTATGTGTTCATGTTCAATACAACACTCTCCCTGTCAGGAAAGCCACAATTTAATGAAAGTGTACTCTTAATGTATGATGTATTTGTGAGCTAACTTGTTTGTGTTCAGTAGGTAGACTGATCATTGTTAGCCTCTTTTTGCATGCATCTCTCTCTGTCATGTGCACATGCACACACACACACACACACACACACACACACACACACACACACACACACACACACACACACACACACACACACTCTTCTTCTACTTTTACACACACAATTCTGCTTTCATGCATGCACTCCCTCACTCCGTACTTGCCTATTAACACAAGTAATTGCTGTCCCTTTCAAAGGCAACAGCGGCAAATCCATACATGAGTCCCTCTTCAGCGAGAACACACACACACACACACACACACACATACTGATTGTTCGGTGCAAAATAATGGCGTAAACACTGACCCTTTTTTGGCTCAAAAACAAAACTGGAAGGATGCTTTGGCGCATGCACACACCGACATTAGCATTACAGGTCACGGGAGAGAAACACAAAACCAAAAAAGTGTTTTGGGGCATGCATACATCGATGTTGCAGTTGGAGGTTGAGGGCCGCATGGACGAGCTCTGAGGGCCGCATGCGGCCCAGGGGCCGCAGGTTGGACACGTCTAACTTAGAGAAATTAATGCATTTCTTATGAAACACAGGAGGAAAAATAATTGTGGCTGAGGTCTTAAATTTACCAGAAACAGACTGGAGTAATATTGATTTATCAACATTAACAACATTAATTATTATTATGCAATTTATGTTTATGAACAACAATTACTTCAGAGTGTAGAAAAAAACAAAACAAAACAAAAAACTATAAGGGAATGGAACATACTAGACATTTGTTTGTATTCCTAAGGAAATGACTGTTACTTCATGTCAAGTTTTACCATTGTTGATGTGCAGAGATCATGCAGTTATAGAAGTTAAATTACTGATAGCTAATTCTGCTACACTCTAAACTATACCAGTGTATAAAAGACATAACAGACTGCATGGAAGTAGAACAGTCACAGTATGAAATTAATTGGAGTAATGTGTTCAGTGAAAAATCTGTAGAGGGACTGTGACAGGTTTTGAAAGGGAAATTGTTTGCATGCAAAAATTAAAAAAAAATGTTTAACATTAGGATCTAGGTGCACTAATTCAGGAGGATATATTTCCATAAGAACCATGTACTTAATTAAGATGGGAGACAAAAATATAAGAAATGGAAACTAAGTCCAGCTATAATTTTGAAAACTGAAATAAACAATTTGGATATACAAAATTAAACATAGGGTAAGACAAGATCAAGAAAAATGAAGTTATATGACGATATTGAACATAATACAAAACCATTTTATAAACACATAGGAAGTGGTAGGAGTAAAAGACATACACATTTGCTAAACTAGATTCTAAAATGTATTCTCAAAGACAAACAGATTTTCAGATATATTTACAAAATCATATGCAAAACAGTTTGCCTCCACAAAGGAGGTGATAAATTGTTCTAGTAACATCCAGGTAACCTCAGATACTGAAATGAAATTAGATTATATTGAAAGAGTTATGCGAACTGAACCCAAACAAAGCACAGGGAGGAGAAGGAATTAACATTAACAACCTGAAAACACTTATAGTACCATTACATATGTTATTCACTAGGTCATTTAAGTAGGGGCAGATTCCTCAAGATTGGAGATATATACTTGTTAAGACCTACCTTTAAGAGAATGGGAAATAGGACAAACTCAGAGTCATACAGACCCATAATTGTGGAAAAATAATGAGGAAGGATATTTTGGATAAATTATTGTAAGAATTCAAAATGGGACTTAAAACCATATATCTGCATGCATGTGTTGAAAACAGATATATAACCACCTGAAACATGATATTTTATAACAATATAATAACAGTTATATATGAAAAATTGTGGTCTAATGTAAATTATATAGATTTAACTTCAACATTTGATAGGGTCATACACAAAACACTGATTAATAAATTAGAGCCACTAGGTATTGATGTAATCTTGATATGATGGATAGCTGAATGGCTTAATAAAAGGGCATGGCAAGTATCATACAACAATTGGACAGGTAAAATTCTAGGTTACAGTGTGGGTGTCCCACAGGGCTCTGTTCTAGGACCATACTTGTTTAGGTTGCATCTTTCAGATCTATTTCTTTCATCTGAGGTGTTCTACAGTCTGTATGCATGTGATGTGAAAATAGATAAAAAGAGTACATGTGTTACAGCTAGGGCATGTCTGCAAATAAATTTAACCAAGTTGATAGTTTAAGCACAGGAGAATGGAATGCTGATAAATACATAAAAAACTAAGCACTTGAGATTTGGAAGACATATATATAAGGGTCAATATTTAGTACAGCACAAACCAATTAGTTGAATATAGTTATACAACTATGTTGTTTAAAAATTTATAAAGTCCAGGAAATCAGAAATGATTAAATCATTATTTGAAAGTTACATTAGACCTAAACTAGAATATGGAAACCTTATAAGATAACAAGCATGAATAAACTGGAATGAGTATAGTGGAAATAAACAATGCCAACATTTATTTTATTAAGAAAGACTAAAATATCTGAATTTCTACAGTGTCTCATACAGATATTTAAGAGATCTTATTCAGGTTAATAGGGAATTTAGAGACAACTACATCTGGGAATTATCAAAAAAGTAGTAGAGAATCATCAGACAATCCATATTGAAGATTATACAGGGATGAGAGATTTTGGGAGGGTGGCTTAATGGCTAAGGTGCTTGCCTTACAAACACAAGGTGCAGGGTTTGAGTCTCACAAGGAATAATTGGCTAAGCTTAAAAAATGGCTCGCAAGTGCAGTTAGCTTACTACTAAACTATGTACTACTAAATGGTTCTCTCAGAGAGTAGCTGATGCATGGAATAGACTACCATTTTATAGTAAAAAAAGCACATGTTTAGATATCTTTAAGAACTTGGACACTAATTATTGGAATGAGTATTTTGATATATTGGCAGGCTAGAAGGGCATTACTGCCTGTGCATGAAATATTTGTATGTATGTTTATATTCATTTATGGTTTACAAAAAATTCATAAAAACATTGAGCCCCATCTATGAGACCAGTAGTTTGGTTAACAGAACCACTATCTATTATATTGAAAATGCTATTTTATTAATAGTAAAATTAGTTTAATATGTTTTATTGCTGGATTTGTTTCTTAAGAATAGTGCAATAACTTTTAATGAAGACATTTACTTATAGAAAATAGTTGTTACACACATTTTGTATTGTTGAAATGGGAAAATGCATATGTTTTTAATTAATATTAATGGAGTGACAATATTAGTTTTTATTGTAGATTTTTAGATGCTATCTTTTTGATATGATAAGGTAGTGAGGACTTGTTACAAGATTTCTTAAAATATGTAAAATCCACTACTGAATTCCTATGTTTTATTCCTAGGTTATTCAAAGAAAAATATGTATTTTTTGAATGTAAATATTTATTATGATAAAAATGGTGAAATAGCAACATAAATGGTTCAAGAAATTGTAAAAAGAGGGCATATTTAGATAGATCTAACATGCATCGGAAAGATATACATATATATATATCTTCTTCTTCCGGCTTTTCCCAGTTAGGGGTCGCCACAGCGGATCACCTGTCTGTTCATGATTGGCAGTGGAGTTTTACAGTGTCGAGTTGCCACAGAAGGCACACACACGCACACCTAAGGCCAATTTAGAGTGTCCCATCCACCTACTGCATGTCTTTGAGATGTGGGAGGAAACCGGAGCACCCGGAGGAAACCCACGCGACCACAGGGAGGACATGCAGACTCCGCACAGAAGGCACCCCAGCTGAGGATCGAGCCAGAGAACCTCTTGCTGTGAAGCGACAATGCTAACCACTGCACCACCATGGCCGCCCTTGAAAAAAATATATATATATATCATAATATTATAAACTCTTTGTGTGGTCATCATGACTAATGAGTGATGATTCCAAAATTGACTGTGTGTTTAATAATATGGAAAAAAAACTTTGTATAAAGGTTATAATGAAAAAGAAATGAATTAAATTAAAAGTAGGTCGATTACAGCCCAGAAATATTTCAGTAGCAATGTTGCAAAGATTGTACCTAATTGCACTCACATGAAATTAAAAGTATCAATAACATATTCCAGAAACATAAAGTATATGATATTATCAAAAGAAATTAGAATATTTAAACAGTTGTTACTAAAATTATCAATGTAGTAGGTACGCAGCCATTAAGAATAAGTCATGTATGGTATAATTTAACACATAATGCGCGCATAAGTAATAACATTTTTTTTTATAAATTGTATGCATGTAATGCAACAGATGTGTATGCTCTGATAGTTGTTTTATATATCTTATCATACTCAAAAGCATAATTTTGATTTTTATGCAGACTGTACATCAAAAAATATAGTTTATGCAGTTTATATGGTGCATTGTTTGTGATGTATTTTATTTTACTTAGGAAAGACAAATAGGATGTTAAAATAATATATGGCAGAACATGTTCATGATATCAATAATGTTGCTGAAAATAATGCTTTAACAAATCATGCGAAAGATTATGATGTCAATCATTGTTTTAATTTTATAATGCTGCACATAGTATATATAAATATTCTGAGTGCAGACATAGTAAATAAAACAGAAGAAGCAGAAAATAAGTGGATTACTAAACTGTGTGCAACAGGAGAGAAGGGGTTAAATGAAAAGCTAAGTATTAAGCCATTTTTACAAGGTAGAACACTTAAACATTTACTGATTGATGTTTTCAATTGGTGTGTACATAAATATATTTTAGTATATATTACAGTTGATTGTTCACATGAATTTAACTTGAAATCACCTTGAGCATGAAAGGACTTATTCTTGAGCATTGTTTTTGAATAAAAGAAGTCATTTGTTCATGGTGTCAGTGAATTTCTAATTATTTTTAACAGTCAATACAACCCAGAGGATTAAGGCTATGAGATGTTAATGAACTCTGGGTTGAATCCTCCTGTCTCCGTTTGCCTGCTGTGTGATCTTAAGGAAGTGACTTAAGCAGACAGTTCTCCCTGTTCTCCAGTGAAAATGGGCTATAACACAGTTAACAGCATATAAATAATAATAGGTTCATAGGTTCATAGGTTGGGTTCTAGGCTATCAGCCCTAGGGCCTATACAAGCCTAGCCATAACAATTCCCTGGCTATTTCTTCCCACGCTGTTTACTTCCCCGGACCCCTGTCTATCTATTAATAATAATAATAATAATAATACAAGATTAACTATAGTTTGCGCACCCATCATTAATGCTTTGTATACGCATTTTGTGCAAATGCCTTAGTATCATTTCTTACCTGTCCTGCAGCCTGCAGACTGTAACAATTAAATACTGTAAGGTTTTAGTCCATGAATTCTGCAGCAACTGAGGGGATCTATGCTTCAATTACTTCTTTATACTTTAGGGAGAGTATTTTATTTTCCAGAGACTCTGACTAAAAATAGTTGTAACTTTTTAAAAATAAAATACAGACATGTGTCAAACAGTTTCAAAGACAGCACAGTAGCATTTGTGTAGGAAGAGCAAATTATTTCTAAACTGAGGACTTCTTAGGTCTGTCATTCTTCTTTAAGAGTGACAGAGCATGATTTTTCAGAGCTAAATCTATATTATCCTTCATGTAATTTTCCAAAAACAATTGAAAGCCGTAAAATAACTTTCTATTCCAAGCCCTAATGGTTGCTTTCTCCCATGTGGCAATAATTGCTGTTTTAGAAATTGCTGTCCTGAGGCAAACTGGAAATTATTACATTACAGAACAATGTCTGCAATATCTGAAATATGTAACCTGTAAAGCAGCATCTGGGTGGGGCATGAGAAACTCAGGTTAGATTTCAGGTTTCATTGTGTTGAGACATTACAGGGTAAATGCATTCTTTACTGAGCAGTACAGTCCAGAACATTTGGTAAAATGATAAAAATTAAGTTACATAGTAGGACTAGATGAACCAGTAATAGTAGTGAGAAACTCTGGAGTGGCTTAATTCAAAATGAAACTGAGAAAACTACATTCAATATACACTGAGCATAACCAGTTTTATGTCAACTTTTGTGTAAAGTCATTACAGTGTATGACTTACACATTCTGTAATAACAATACACAAAATTAGACTGGCAATATTACCCCAAATGAATAGTCTGCTGTCAGAAAATTTGGTGGCAGAATTCAGAGTGCTTAGATCAAAGTCAGGAGGAGACACTGTAAGAATAATATGAGATTCCAAGCTAGTCTTTATAAACAACAGAGCATATGTTATTGAGAAATTGCCAGTGTGTTATATTCTTGTGATGAGGCATTTTGAATAAAACCTCTGCAAATCACATTCCACCATGCCTTATGAATATAATTAGCAGCCTGCAATTTAAAGTGTGCCTCTAAATAAGACAGTGATTTTTTTTAAATAAACATACTGAACAAAGCAGACTGGCTAGTCATAACCAAGCCACTGAGGTTATAAGGTAGAAGACTGTCAACGACCCCTGCATACTTCTGGTTAATGAATTTATATTGGTTCCTACCCCCTCTTATGTGCACTGCTATTACTGGCCCTGTATGGCTAAATACATGTGCTTGTTATTTGTGACACTAGCTGTCACAGTCATCTCCGAATGCATTGTTGTCAGTAGGTTCTAAGACAACAAAACATGATATTCGTTATTTGCCCAGCATATGACAGTATTAATGTACTGTAAGAAAGTATTTTGCAGGCTTATCCATTGTAATACTGGCCCATGCAACAGGAACATGAGGCACACATGTAGATGTATGTCAAGAATATGTACAGAAAACTTCCACCCCTTTAGTTTATATTTCCCAGAAGTCATTTTAATAAGTTTATTATGCAGGCTAAAGAACTAAACAAACAAACAAAAAATATTACTAAATGGGAAGCTGACATTCTCTCTTATAGGTTCATAGGTAGGTACGAGGCTATCTGCCCAAAGGCATTTATAAGCCTAGCCGGAAGGTTCCCTGTGCCTCTGTCCAGTAGAACCATTGAAGTGATCCCTGGGGTAAACTTTCTGTTTCCCATCCACTTGTCAAGGTTTCTCTTGAAGAGGGTTAGCAAGGAGCTCTGCCTAATGTAGATTGGAATCTTGTTCCAGAGCATGGGAAGTCTCTGGGACAGGAATCTATACCTCCAGCACGTCCTGTTTATTGTTGTGGTGAGGTTTAGAGCCCTGGAGCGTGTGGCTCGAGGGGATATGGTTTTCTTTAGGTGGAGCATGTCCATCAGTTCTGGGTTGGACATGGCCTTGTATGTCAGGCAGAGATCACCTCTGAGTAGGCGGTATACAACCGAGTACAGCTGGAGTTTCTTCAGTCGAGCTGCATAGGGCATCTGCTTGAGGCCAGTGATCCTCTTGGTGAGGTATTTTGGTGGTCTTTCCAGTTGTTGCAGGTGTCTTGTAAGGTACATCCCAAATGGGGCATTGTACTATATGATGGGTCTGATGAGTGATGCGTACAGGGGCCCAATGACTACTTTTGATCTGGATGCAAACCCTTTTGTGATTAGGAGGGCCACATAGAAGGATTTTCTAACCACTTTGGCAATGTGATTATAAAAGAAAAGGTTACTATCTACTTGGGTCTCCAGATCACTTATTATGTCTTCCGTACTTAGGGGGCTAGGGTCTATATGATGCTATCGAATTGACTAAATAGTGAATGCTATTTAGTCGATCCGATACTGTCGAAATGGCAAAATAGCGAAGTCATGGAACATTGAATTTTTTCCAAGGGGAAAAAATTCTGTGGGCCGTCTTTGGGACTTTGCCATTTCCTCCACTATGGTGCAATCTCGGAGTTGGTATATTTAAGTAGGGAGGGTGTGGGGAGCACAGCCCTCCCACATGGGGTGTGTGGCAGGTGAAGCCCCCCACTTAAATCTGTGTTTAAGTTTATTTTTTTTTACGAAGTAGCAAATTATTTCCCTGGGAAAAAATTCGCTGTTCCATTTGTTCGATATTATCGGTACGATGAAATAGCGTTCGCTATTTACATCGTACGATAATATGATATAGACGCGGGGGCTATCACCTATGTTGTAGTTTGTGGGTACTTTGTTTTTTCCAAAGGAGATGACTATGCACTTTTTGGCATTTAGCTTGAGGCCATGGTTTTGACACCAGGTATCTGTCTCAGTGAGACCCTTTTGGAGGATGTTTGTGTCAGCTGGAGAGTCAATTATAGCCCCTAGTTTGCAGTCGTCCGTGAACTTGGTCAGCCATAGTCCTCCTGTGCTTGCCTGTACCTCTGAGAAGTATATGCCGAACAGGAGAGGTCCTAGGACTGAGCCCTGGGGAACGCCACTTGTAACCAGTTTAGAGTCAGACCTAGCTCCCACAACTCTTACCATGTGGGTTCTGTCCATGAGCCAGTTGGCAACCCATCTCGTGACATAGGGGTTTATGTTCAGGCTGGTGAGCTTGTCTATAATACCTGAGTGGGGAATGGTGTCTAAGGCCTTTGCAAGGTCTAGGTAGGCTGTGTGGACCACCTTTCCCTCATCTATAGCCTTGGTAACTGTCTCAAAGAAGTCCACCAGGTTTAGGAGGCATGATCTGCCCTTAACAAAGCAGAACTGGGTAGGGTCCAGTGTTTGGAGGTTCCCAAGGTCTCTGTTAATGAGATCCATGATGATGCGCTCCATAGCTTTGCAGACTAAGATAGTCAGGCTTATAGGGCGATAGTTCCCGGGGTCTGTTGTGGCTCCACCTTTGTGGACCGGAGTAACTGTTGCTGTGCACCACTCTGTGGGCACGTAGCCTGTGGAGAGGCTGAGTTTAAACAGTGGGTTTAGGTGAGGGGTTAGTTCATCTTTGAGCTTGTGTAGGATGCAGCCTGGGACACTGTCTGGTCCCATTGATGCTGTGTTTTTGGCTTTGGAGAGGGCTGTTTTAACCTGAGTGTCAGTGGTTTCAGGGGCACTACATTCTTCTGGTATAGCTGTGGGCCCTTTTGGGGGTGAGAGGGCGATGAAGTTTGCACTGAACCTGTCTGCCAGGATGTTGGCTATATCAGTTGGTTCACTGTATTTTGTGCCATTCTGCATTAACTCTGAGCAGATCTGAGAATTGACACTTAGATTCTTGACATAGCTAAAGAATGACTTGTGGTTATCTTTGGAGTCCATGGCAATTTTTCTTTCAAAGCTAGCCTTGGATGATTTTATAAGGGAATATAGTTTCTTGCTGATGCTGATCAGGGATGTCTTCCCTTCTTGGGATTTTACTCTTTTCTGTACTAGTTTCCTCCTTTTATTGTATAGCTTGTTTATGGCAGGGGTCCACCAGACTGGTTTCCTTTTCTTGGAGGAGTGAGTCTTGGTTTTGTTTGGGATAGCATGATCCATGCATTCTTGTAGGTGCCTGTAGAGTGCATTAGTAAAGGATTTTGCAGCTTGGACAGTGTTATCCTTTAGCATGGGGACTTTGAAACTTCCCACCTCGGTCTTAAGTAACGTGAAGTTTGCTTTTCAAAAGTTTTTCATGGTGGTCTCTTTGACCAGGGGTGATGGCGGAATGTGGATATCCAGAGTGATTAGTTTATGGTCAGATCTAACCAGAGATGGTTGACCTCTAGTGTGGAACACCAGTCGCCCATGTTGGTGATGACCAGGTCCAATATGTTGTCACCTCTAGTGGGGATGTTGACCAGTTGATCCAGGGCGTTTGTGTTTATAAATTCTAGGAAATGTTGGGCAAGGGAGTTTGTACTTGAGTAGTTCTCCCAGTTAATGTTTGGGTAATTGAAATCACCCAATATCAGGGTGTTTGGTAAGACCCTTATGTTTCCCAGTGTTTCCAGGAATGCGGAGTGGGGGTCCTGGGACATGGTGGGTGATTATCCCCATTCCTTGCTCATACCAGCTGGGACACATATTTTGAGGACTCCATGATGGTCTCTCTTCATATAGTCTACGGAGGTACATCTCAGGTCATTTACACCCACATAGACTATTACTAAGTCATACTGGTACTTGTGGTCCAATGACCTGAGTGTATGCATAATGTGGCAGATCCTGACCCCTGATAAGCAACTGACTGTGACTTTTTCCTTACTCAGCCTGGTGAGAGGGACATTCTGTGGTGGCTTGCCTTATGGGCGTAGAAATAGAGGCTACATGAGATGTGGCTGTATATGCTGAAGTGGGTGTTATTTTGAAAGAGTGCATTTGGGGTTTCTGAGGGTGTTTATATGCATTTCATCTAGGAGGTTTTTGGCTTTTAGGAAAGTTACATTTAAGTGCCTCAGCATATGTGGGTCTATGTGTCTGCTTTGAATTGTGTGTGATGGGTGCTGCATATTTACCACTGACAACCTTATTGACATTGGGAGTACTTTTATGTGAGAGCTTTGCCTCCAGTTACGTTGTGTAAATACATCTCTCACATACCATATCAGTTTGTATGAGAATTAATTGGTTGTCAGTATACAAGAGGCAATTTCTACATGCCCATGTCCACCAAGCCGGTAACAGAGATAGTGGGAAAGTTCATATCCATGGTAACAGACTGTTTTCTATTGATTAGACAGTTGGCATGAGAATATAAAGTAATTTTGGTAGTATCCAGTTTGCAACTCTGGGGGCAGTGCTTGCCACTGCAAACTAGTCATCCTGTGTGCCTCTAGATACTTTTTTAAACAACTTTATCGAATTATCACTTGTGAGATAGACAAATTTACATTTATACAAAAGTAATCAAACTGTATTAACAAATTAACATTAACAACCATTATACTTCACATATATTGCTATATATCATATAAATTAAGCAACATTACATAAATTATTCAGTTCCTGCACCCTTTTTTAAACAAGAAACATCTTTCTTAAACCATGACTTATGACATAAGCAATCATACATTTATATAAATGAAAACAAACCACACCGACACAATCCTAGTTGCAAGCATTTTACATCACAAACCATACTGATACACTCCCAGTTGCAAACATTATAGATCACTTATAATGTACTCAATCATTTTCAGACATTACATAGCTCATTTAAGAATCCGTGGTGGTGGTGTTGTGGTAACGTTGTCACCTCACAGTAAGACGCTGACCGGTTCGACTCTCAGCTAGAGCGTCTTCTGTGTGGAGACATGCGTGAATGGGCATATCTTCGTTGAAGGTTGTGGGTTAGGGCTGGCAACTGAGCACATAAAAATCAACTGCCAATCATTAGTGGACCAGAGTTCCGCTGTGGTGACCCCTAACCGGGAAAAGCCGAAAGACACAACAATAACAACATAGCTCATTTAAGGCCTGCCTTTTTTTAAACCTCATTCTTCCCCTCTTTGTATTTTTCCCACAATTTCCATTTCTTCCTATGTAGTTTGCTCCTACCCTTTTCTAAAGATCTCAATTTCAGTTGTTTTATCTCTGTTATTATATTCACGGCTTCTAATATAGTTGGTTTAGATTTTGATTTCCATTTTCTAGTAATTGCGTTTTTGGTAGCTACCATAATTAAACACAGCAAGGCCTTAGCATGTCTAGGCAATTCCATTTCTGTATCATAGCTCAGAGAAATCATCTCCCTTGTCACACCAATCTGCCCAGTCAGCATCTCCGACAGTGCATCCAGCAGGGAATCCTTGAAGTCCGCCAACCCACCACACGCTCAGACAATGGGTTCCCAAGTATCTCCATCTTCCCCGTCACACATCCAACATTTGCTGTATACCTGAGGAAAAATTACCTGGAGTCTACTTGGAGTATAAAAATATCTATGTAAACATTTCCAAACAAAAATCCTAAGTCTTCTAGATTTTGTTACAAATTTGGGAGACATACGTATATCCTCCCAGTGTGTGCTACTAGGTATTGCTGAAATTTCAATGGTGCTTTTACAGGAAAAATGTCAACTCAAGGTGTCTGTGGCTTTACAGGGCACTGGAAAACTAACGAGTAGAGCCTGATGATTTATGGATAAAGTATTTAGGCAGATACTCTGAAGTTAGAAACAAATTAAGCATTACTTACTGAAAAGAAAGAATTAGCTTGTCAATAATGATGAAATGAGGGCAGTCACCTGAATGACTACTGATTGTCTACTACTATTGCTGGTCTCACCACAGCTTCACTGTGCTGAGATACAATGTTCCTTTGTTTCTTCTCTCACCAGATGTAAAACAGTAGCACCAATCTAAAGAAAAGAAGCAGATGACTGCCTGTTTCGTGATCCACAGTCTTGTCCCAGATGATGCAGGGTCAGTAGGCTTTCTGTAGCCTTTTCCTGGTCGATGCCTTGAAACACAACCAGACCAATCAAGAAGGTCAAGAACAGACCCTTACTTCACAAGCAGAAAGAGTCAGGTATCTATGCACTCTGCTTTTTCTCTCATCAGGAGCAAAATATAAGCAGAAATTCCAAACTGGCACCTATGAAACAGTTATTAGGCTTTCTGGTGATCAGCACTCCCCAGGAAATAATTTTCCTATACTCCTTCTCTCACCAGGAGCAAAACAGAAGCACTAATCCCAAGATGAGTACTGACAGGCAGAATATGGGTTCTCCAATAACTGGTGGTCTTGAAGTAGATGTTGCATATGTTAAAGGTAATGGGTTAATACCCTAAGAGATGCAGTGTGCACTAAGCAGTAAGATATGAAAGAGGGGGTAACTTAAGCTTTAGTTATCTAAGTGGAGAGTCACTAATTTTAACAGTGCAAGATAGATTAGAAGGTGTGGGCACTTTGTATTCTGCTTCTATGGAATACAGTGGGATGGTCAATACATTTAAAAAGTTGAATGGGAGTGATTTCACAAAATGACAATTCTGTGCTTACTGACAATAGCCAATGAAAGAGGGTGGGAAGGAGATATGTGGCCAAATTAACATAAGGGACAAGTAACTAGAAACACAGCTGAGTTTAAAAATGCAACAGCACCAGGGTGGGGAAAAAAACTTAATTTCTGTGTGACTCATAAGAGACACAGCTGTGGTCTCTTTCTTAGTTCAAATATGCAATTAAAAGCAGAATACAAGTAAAACACAGTATAAAGAAAATGAATCACAATATACAAAACAGAAGAAGACAATAAAGTGACACAAAATACAAGAAAGCAAAAACAAAATAATCTTTCCCTCAAAGCAAGTTGTGGCAGAGTCTAGGTAAGAAACAGACTGGGAAAGGGGAATGATTGGTGGTGGAGAGGCTAGAACTGATCAAGGAAACTGGAGAGGGTGATTTACAGGTGAGAATCTTGTTAGTGAAGAAAAACTTGAAAAGCCAGCTGTATGCTGCTGCAGACCAATAAATCCCTGACTATGTCACGGCTGACTTTGGTTCAGCTACTGGCTTGGATATTGTAAGAGCCAACCAGGAAAGGATGGGCATAAGTGGCCACAGCTAGTTTGCCCATCTAAGGGGGAGGAAATGACTAAGTCCTTTTGCAGCCAGCCCTCTGTAGGAAGGCTTACAAATATACTGCATATATAGTGGTAATAGGACTATAGAGCAAAAGCCAAGCCAACCCTGTGAGTGAACAGAAGGGAGTTGCACACTGAGGATCAGCAGAAAGGACATTACACGTGGCTCATCAGCAACTACAGAAAAGATTGTAGGAGCATGTGAAATCTTCTAGCCCTCTGTAGAATACTGATCACAATCTTTCACACTCAGTTGTCCCTCTCATTGTCATTCTTTGCTGAAGGAAGGGGAATAACATGCAAACCTATTGGGGAGAAGTCCCTGTCATTGCAATGTGAGATGGGGCAAAACAAGCATAAACTTAAAGTTGAAACTTCTGTAATTTTGAAAATAGTGCTAGAGGAGTTTTTGATAGGGCTTATTGCTGTGTTTAAACTTATTACTAGTAGATTATATATTAGTTGGTATTTGATGCATAACATTTAGTAGGACACATTTAAAGTAGCAGTGAAGGCAGTGAATCTAAAAGTAAGTTAAGGGTGATAGATATTTCAGGAATTGCATCTCAGAAGTAACTGGGAAGTAGTACTGTGCTGAATTTCTAACAGATCTCATGAGCTGTGATGTGTATAATTACCATTCTCTCTAACCTCCTCATCTTAGAATAACCCCAGCACAGCCATACAACCACCATTTAGAATATACTTCTGCTCATAAAAACACGGTGGAGTTACACCTGTTACTAACTAACACTGCATACCATCTGTTACCATGACTAAGTGCTGCCTAAACAAGAATACATGAATGCTCCTATCAAATATATGCTCATGCATTCTTGTTTTGTTGGTACCTTGTCACAGCAGACAGACATTTAATGAAACTTTCAGACTTCAATTGACTTCTCTATTCATCAAAACTGAACTCTAACGAAAGTATAAGACTCCATGTATTTCAGATCATAGAAAGCTGCACCTTCTGATCAGAGATGTTGCTACCTTTTAGCACCTGGGCTCAGATAGTATATTGTGGAATAGTTGTTAAGCAAACATATGTTGAGCTATCAATTTCAGGCTAGAAGTCAGCTTTAGAGGGGAAATGAAAAAAATTATTTTTCATCATTGCGATCCTATTACTGTACTAAAAGAGATAAGTTATTTGTGATGAATAAATGCGAATCTGAAACCAAAGTAATTCATTCCAGGAGCAGATATTATACTAAGCAATTACAAAATTAGATATTAGTATTTCATTGAGGAACAGACTGGATATGAGTGGGGTAGTTTGATTTTTAATTGGTAGACTGGCAACCTAGGTAACAAATTCCAGCAGAAGGCTGGCTAAGGAGAAAGATATGAAACAACACAAAGCTTTTGATTTTCTCCTGTGAGTACGGCCTTGATTGTGTATTATACAGAGGAATTTCTTGGAAATTGCTAAACTGTCAGTCACAGGGATGCACGTCAATTCATGATAACATTCTATGCAAGTGCCAGTACTGCATATCATATCACTGAAACCCCTTTTAATGATCATTAAGGTTATCCTTTTTCCAACTGTCTGTGTGCTTGTAGAGCTATTATATATAATCTGGGGTTGTGGGGCTTGTAACATGTTCAAACAAACGTGTTTCTTTGTCATTGAAAGTTTTCATCAGTACTGAGTCACAGTAAGGAGACTTGTAGAAATGGCCATTTGGGAATTAAAATGAATGCCACCCATGAAGCAGCTTAAAGTGCAACAGGACATGAGGCATGCAGTAAGTCCAGTGGGATAGAAAAAATACAGTGTCACTCTTCATCCAGTATCTAGCAGGACAAAATGTAAGAAACCCTGCCTATAAATAATTGTTCACTAGAAGATGATCTGCAAGCAGTTTTTACGCTGCCTCCTCATCTCCATGATAGTAACTTTAGCTTGAAGGTTACATCTGCATTATCCTAAGGTGAAAATATGCTGGAAAAGGTTACTGTGATAAGAAGTAGGTCCAGTTAATGACTCCCGATCATGACAAAAAAGGATGGGTTTAGCAAAACACATTTTCTGCCTTTAATTTAGCAAGAATCCTGGTATTCATGATCACAAGGCACAGACATCTAGATATGTTTTGCACCCTAAGTTCGATATGCCACTAAGGACTATGGTAATTTTTAGTCATGAGTCACAGTAGTCCACAGGAATGTACAGTCTCATTTCTGGTTTCTAGACTGCACAATGCATACCATGTACTCCTGTGCTCAGGTATGACAGGTAACGCAACTGTGTATGGTAGCTGACACTGTACAGCATGCCTTATCAAGTACCTACAGCAAGGTATGCTGTATAGCAGGTAGTGCTGCATGCCATCTGCATGAATGAATGTAATTCATGAATAAAAAGCAGTCATTATCATATGGGCAGTGTTGGGTAGTTGCCACATTATGATAATGCATTATTGTTTTGTTGTGGTTTCTGATGGGGCTTATTGCTGTGTTTAAAAAGAGGTGTTGTACAAGCTCCCACTGGCAGAAACATACCAGCTTCACATAGTAGGGGTGAGGCAGGGTAGCATTAGGTATCAAGTTTGCATTCACCACAGTAACTTCATTGAAAGTAAGAAATTTCCTTATGCACAGCAGAGACGATGGTGATTTTGTTTTTGTCACTAGTATGATGATCTTCAGCAGATTTCTTTTTATACTTTTTTTCATACTTAAAACTGTTCAATCTCTTTATATATGCATACTGTGATATTGTCTTTGTTTGGTTTGTTTAAGAATCCTAGTTCTGTAAAACTGTATTTACTATTGTCGTGCGTTCTCTCAGTATGTCTACTGCAAAATTGTTCTTTGTTTTTGTTTCTTTTTGTGGAGCATATTAATATAAAACTGTAATTATTTGTATTGGAGCTTTTCTCCTTTGGTCTCCATTGAAAATGGGCCTGTGCCCAGCTGGACCAAACCAGTTAACAAATGTGAAATTAACTAACTAACTAACTAACTAACTAACTAACTAACTAACTAACTAACTAACTAACTAACTAACTAACTAACTAACTAAATTGAGAAACATGCTGAGAGGTGAGGGTGATCCCTGCACTGCCAATTGCAATACCACTGTACTCTCTTCCATTGTTGCTATGTAACTTAATGCTGTTAGAGCACACTGAGATTACAGTGATACAGCTTGAAGGGTGGATGATCAAGGGTGGTGGGCTCATTCACTTAGGAGTAAGTAGTGAGTATAAAATTGAGCATGATTGTACAAATCCTCTTGTGTGATCATGACTCCATTACTTAGTATTGTTTTAAGAATCTGAAAGGGTTTTATACACCACTCTGTGGTGCATAAAACCCTATGCTATATCACATAGATTTTATGAATAGAAATTCCAATCTTTTATAACAAAGATAGAAAAAAATTCCCCTGAATATTAACACATTGCAAAAAAAATCTTGTTCAGGATGTTAAGCTTTTAATTCTTTAGAGTGCAGTCTTCCATAGTAGAAATGAGAATTGCAAAACTGAATATTCAGAAAGCGAACCAACAATTTTGTTACCTTGGCTGCTTTCACCACAAATTGGTTCACAAAAATCCTTATTTTATGAAAAAAAAAGCAGATGAAATGCACTGACTCATATCTGCTAATGGTTTTGTAATCTGGATTCCATAATTCCTAAATTCAATTATAATGGAATTTAACAGACATCCAAAGAACTACACCAGGTCATAGTATGCACTGCCTTGTTTGTGCAAATCCTATTACTCTCGGCAAAATTATTTCAGTATGGAATCTGACATTTAACATGGAACATGCTATTCATACTATTATGTAAGAGCTTGCTTCATCCTCTAAATAATTTTACTATTCCTTGAAATGCCAACAACTTTTAATAAAAGGCATAGACATGGCATTTGCATGAGACTGCCTTTATTGGCTGTATCTGTAACATTAGAAACTAAATGTTAAAATACAATAGACACAGCAAAAGGATAATTATTTGTAACTACTTTTCTTGCAGTGTTTTACTTAGGTTTCAGCAACACCTTTCTGGACATTTGTGGGACGTTCGGTTGCTTATAAAAGAGGAATTATAATGTTGCAATCTGGATTACAAAATAGTACAAGCAGTGAACTGCAAACATTTTACTAATTTGCACCAGATCTCCAAATCTAATTTGGATAACTAATAGGAAACCACTAGGTTGCATAACTAATTTATAACAAGCAAATCCTCAGGTGGAAAGAAAGGATAGAAATAAATCTGTCTGAAAGTGGTCCAGTTACAAATCTCTACCCTAACTATATTAATTAGCTGATTCCATATTACTTATCCAATGAGTATATGGCATGATTTGAATTTCATGGGACTTATCCATACCTCATGTGATATAAGTCCATGATATAATCAAGTGATTTAATCACTTCATTTCTGTTTATGCTTATAAGGGTCAGATGCCAAACAATGACATTTTGGTCCAATTCTGTCACTACATATACAGCATATATACATATATAGCACAATACATCTTTCTATTTGGTATCTTATGGTAATATTTTCTTTTTTTTACTCAAAAGTTTTTTATTAATGTTTAATAACAATATTACAAGAATGAAATATAGTGGCATTCCAACAGTAAATTATTAATAAAACAAGATATCAGAACAAAGAAATAAAAATATTACTTAGTTTAATAGGAAAAGGAGCAAATGTATATTGGACTTGTATTTGAAAATGTTCAGAATTTTTATACCTTGATCTTGTGTTTGAAAATGTTGTTAGTTGCTTTTTTGTGTGTTATATGCAAGGTGCAATTAAATGATAGGGAGAAAAAAAAAACTGTTTTGGTTCTAATGATTTGCTAACAGAATAAATGCATGTTATTTAATGTATTTTATTTGCATTCTCAGTAATTGTATAATGCACATTGTTATGAATGGAATAAGAAGAAAGTTTGCAACTTGTCAGATTATATTGAAAAAAGGTGTTCTGTAGGGATGACTTTATATTATGATAAAAAATGATTAAAATATAATAAGATGTGTTGTGTCTTCACATTTCTTAACATTCTATGGTTAGCAAATAAAAAGTACAGTTGGTAAGTAAACGTACAATAACAGTAGATGTTTGAATGATCCCTGCTGCAACAGCCTTAGCTATATGGTTTATGTCATGTCAAAGACATAATGACTGGCCAGCTGAGAAGGGCAATGTTAGGAAATAAATATATATATGTCTATACCCTGACGTAAAGAATATTTATAAATATAATATTTATAAAAATAAGGGTGATGGTGGGAGGTACTGGCTACTATAGCAGTGGTTATTTGACTATCTATCATTATGGCAAGTTTACGAACACAACTATACTGTGTTCATATTGATCACCATGCAGCAGTCTAAACTATATGAGTAGATTACCATAGCTTAGTCAGACTGGGAGAAGGAAGGATGAGGGTCCAGGAGCCCCAGGAGAATGGTCCCAGCAAAGTCTGCCCTAGACTTGGAGAAGGAATCTAGTTTATGATGCCTTTTAAACATACATACAGGACCATTTTTTTTCTTCTATAATGCTTCTAGAATCTACCTCTTTCCAAAAAAAAAAGCATACATGAAGCCAAGTGGTGGGAGTAATAAAAAGTAATAACATGAGACAACCATATGGAAATAGTCTGTTTTTATAATTGTTCGATTGTTCATTTTTTGTGAAGGTAAGAATAACGATCAAAAGTTCTGAAAGATTTTGTGCTGTCAAGATAGTACCCGAGTTGTCTATGTATGTCAAAAGGTATGAAGTCCCCCCCTCACTTTTAGGTTTTGGAAAGAAGGCAGAGGGAGAGATGGATAGCTTGGCTTATAGTAAACTCAAATACTACTTTAAGCAGAAGAGACGGATTAATTTTCAAAGTAACCCTATCTTTGTGAAAAATGAGATAAGACTGAACCACCATAAGAGCTTGCAACTCAGATACTTTTCTTGCTGGGGTCTGAGCAATAAGTAAGGCTGTTTTCCATGTCAAGGACATCGTCAGCCTGATAGGATTACTCAAATGGAGCAAGAGTTAATTTTTTCTAACACAAAATTAAGATCCCAAGTATGTGCAACCTGTTTTCTAGGAAGCTTCTTATACAATACCCCTTCCAAAATAGTTTTACAGGAGACTGCATTCAAAGAAGGAATCCATTGGCAGACATGCTGAAATTACCAACAAATGAACCTTGATTATGGAGTAAGACAGGCCATAGGATAGTAACTCATATAAATAATGTAAAACAGAAAAAAACACTAACCCTGAATGGGTGCTCTTTTGTTGGCACCAACTAGGAAACCATTTCAATTTGCCAATATGCAATCTTCTACTAGAATGTTTCTTGTCTCCATGAATACATGCTACATGTCTTTGTGAAAAAAAAAGTGCAAAAAAGGATTGAAAAGAAGTTGTAGTTGTTCGGGGACGGGATGTATCGAACGCCATTAGTCTAATGTGAGTAAAACTAGTCTATGAGGGAGCTTGTGGTAATTGCCTATGGCTATTTCCAGAAGAAGGGAGAGCCATTGTTGCCTGGTCTAGAAGGGAGCCACCACAATGATGTTTGCCCAGTCCTTCTGAATCTTCAGAAGTACTCTAGATATCAGTGAAATGTGTATAAAACACTACAGAAACATTCATTTCCAAGGAAAGGAAAAGAAAAGGTGTTTTGTGTTTCAGGCCTTCTTGGTGTAGTCTTGGAGGAGAATTTTGCCAACTGATTGTTTAGAGAAGAGGCAAAAAGATCTATTTGAGATGTACCTCATAGATGGATCAAGTTTTAGAAGACCCTCTGTTGCACCAATCACAACCAATGTGTCACATAGTTCACAACACCAGTGTGCCACCCAGCAACAGCCCCTAAGGCAAGACAATGTACCTAACACTTTAGTCATAGGTGACTATAGTCCGGCACACTGATGTCCCTCTCACCAGGTTGAATAAGGAGAAAATTACAGTCAGCTGCCTGTCGGGTGCCAGGATCCACCACATAAGGCATGCACTCAAGTCACTCCACAAGTACAAATATGACTGTCATTGTCTATGTTGGAGTGAATGACTTGAGACGTACCTCCCTGGACTACATGAAAAGAGACATGGAAGCACTCTCGGATCATGTGGCCCAGGCAGGTATGACCCTAGCCCTGAGTAGCATCTTGCCTTCGCCCAGAATTATACCACAATATAAGGATAAAATGATTGACTTCAACAATTGGCTAAGCTTATGGTGTCATTCAAAGGGGATCCAGTATCTGTCTGCCTGGGATGACATGATTGACAGACCATGATGCTTTGCCAGAGATGGTCTGCACTTGTCGCCCCTGGGATTCAGGTTACTGGCTAAGGCTCTTGCCACCCCTATAGTGCCTTTTTTAGGCAAACTTCAAAGGACAAAGCCACCACCGTAACAGGTACAAGCATGCAAAATCTGAAGGTAATGCTACTCAATGCTAGAAGTCTAAACCTCAAAATGCACTCTCTCGAGGCACTCCTAAAAATGGAGAACATCGATATCTGTGCAGTAACTGAGACCTGGTTCAAGGCTCCAGAGAGCACCCCTGCAATACCAGGCTACAACTCTTACCACACTTTTCGGCCACCAAACCAGGACCAAAACACTAAAGGTGGAGGAGTATCAATATTCACCAAGGATATTCACACCACCAGGCTAGCTGGCCAACACAATGTGTCTGAAATTCTCCAAGTGCAACTAACACTAGGTAAGACTGCAATCCAAATTGTAGCTTGCTACAGATCCCCCACCATACCCCAAGATTCTCACTACACCTTTCTAAACATACTGGAAAATATTAAGATAGAACCAAACACCCTAATTCTGGGTGATTTTAACTACCCTGCCATTAACTGGGAAAACTACTCATGTCCCAACACTTTTAGCGGTTCTTGGAATTCATAAATTCCAACGCCCTGGATCAACTAATCCATAGTCCCACCAGGGGCTCCAATATCCTAGACCTGGTCATTACCAACATGGGAAATCAATGCTCCATACCTATGGTCACCCCCTCGTTAGTCAGGTCTGACCATAAGCTAATCACCCTTAGCATCCACATCCCACCCCACCCCCCAGTAAAGAAACCACCATAAAACACTTCTCCAAAGCCAACTTCATGCTACTCAAGTCAGAAGTGACAAACTTCATGACACCCATGCAGACGGGAACTGAAAGTTCAACTGCTGAATCCTACACTAAGGGACTGTATGAGCACATCCACTCATGCATGAATCGTGCCATCCCAAATAGAACCAAAATGCTCTCATCCAAAAAAAGGAAGCCAATCTGGTGGTCCCCTGCCATAAACAAACTTTACAACAAAAGGAAGAAACTTTTGCAGAAAAGAGGAAAATCCCAGGATGCAAAAACTCCCTTACTAGCCTCAGTAAGAAACTGAGATGCCTCATAAAATCCTCCAAAGCTAGTTACGAAAATAAAATTGCCAAAGATTCCAAAGACAACCACAAAGCATTCTATAACTATGTCAAGAATCTAAATGGCAATGCTCAGATCTGCTCTGAGCTAAAACAGAATGGCATTAAATATACTTATCCGAAGGATATTGCCAATATCCTGGCAGATCAATTCAGTGCCAACTTCACCCCCCTCTCACCCCCTAAATGGCCCATCTCAATACCGGAAGATTGCCAAATTCCAGTAATAACAGCCACACAGGTACAAAACGCACTCTCTAAAGCCAAGAATACAGCATCCATGGGACCAGATGACATCCCGGGCTGTGTACTACATGAACTACAATATGAACTGGCACCTCACCTAAGTGTCATATTTAATCATAGCCTCACCTCAGGTTTCGTGCCCACTGAGTGGCGCAGAGCTACAGTTATCCCAATCCACAAGGGGGGATCCACCTTGGATCCTGGAAACTACCGTCCCATCAGTCTGACAAGCCTTATCTGCAAGGCCATGGAGTGTATTATCATGGAACTTATAAACAAAGACATTGGCAACCTTCAAACACTGGACCCCACCCAGTTTGGGTTTGTGAAGGGCCGATCTTGTCTCCTGAACCTGATTGACTTCTTTGAATCAGTCTCCAGAGCCATGGACAAGGGTAAGGTGGTCCACACAGCTTATGTAGACCTTGCCAAGGCCTTTGACACCATCCCCCACTCTGGAATCATAGATAAACTTACTAAGTTGGGCATTAATCCCTATGTCACCCAATGGGTTGCTAAATGGCTTACTGATAGAACCCACACTGTAAAAGTAGCCGACTCCAAATCCAGCTCCAGACAAGTGACAAGTGGAGTACCTCAGGGTTCAGTCCTGGGGCGGCTCTTGTTTGGCATCTACTTCTCTGAAGTACAGGTCAACACTAAGGGACTCTGGCTAACAAAGTTTGCAGATGACTGCAAACTGGGAGTCATTATTGAATCCCCAAATGATGTGGATACTCTACAAAAGGGCCTTACAGAAACAGATGCTTGGTGCCAGAGCCATGGGCTCAAGCTCAATGCCAAGAAATGTATTGTTATCCCCTTTGGGAAAAAACATGTATCCATGAATTACCATATAGGTGGCAGTACACTAAACACAGAAAGTGTGATAAGAGACTTAGGGACACAGGTGGACAGTGGTCTCACCTTCGATAACCACATCGCCACAACAGTCAGGAAATCCTTCTATGTGGCACACCTCATCATGAAGGGCTTTTCATCCAGAAAAAAGGAGGTCGTTGTCCCACTGTACTCATCCCTCATTAGACCCATTATAGAATACAACGCCCCATTTGGTATGTACCTCTCAAGACATCTGCAACAACTGGAAAGGCCTCAGAAATATCTCACTAAAAGAATCACAGGCCTAAAGCAGATGCCCTATGCTGACTGCCTTAAAAACTCCAGCTATACTCTGTTGCATATCGTCTACTCAGAGGTGATCTCTGCTTAACATACAAGGCCATGTCAAACCCAGAGCTGTTGGACATGCTACACTTAAAGAAATCCCAATCCCTCAGAGCTACATGCTCCAGGGATCTAAACCTTGTCATCACAATAAACAAAACATGCTGGAGGGATAGGTTCCTGACCCAGAGACTCCCCAGACTCTGGAATAGATTGCCCATACATGTCAAGCAGAGTGCCTCTTTGGACCTCTTCAAGAGGAACCTTGACGATTGGATGGGAGAAAGGAAATTCACCCCAGGGATCACGTCAGTCACCCTGCTAGACAGGGGTCCAGGAAAGTAAATAATGTGGGAAGAAATAGCCAGGGAATTGTTATGGCTAGGCTTGTATAGGCCCTAGGGCTGATAGCCTAGTACCAACCTATGAACCTATGAACCTATGAGAGTCTGTCTTGGTCCTGATCAGTTTGTTTGGCACACAATTTTGCTCTGATGTTATGTAAGATGGTGATGGTCAGTGCAGTCAGTATGCACAAAGAGTAAGATCTGGTTTCCCTTTGCATGTTTATGCACCACATCACTGTGGTGATGTCTATAGACACATATAGAGATCCCAGGGACTGGAGATGATTTAGAAAACTGAAACCATTTATGAGAGCTAACATCTCTTTTATTTCAATGAGTTTTGGTCTGTCTTTTTAGTTGTAAAGACCATGAACATTTATCCCCATAGATATTGCTCCCTAAGCAAAGTCTGAGGTGTCTGTTGTGGCTGATTATGCTGGAGCAGGAGAGGAGAATGGGAAACCTGGATTCTGAGAGATTCGGTGTCTTCACCACTTAATCTACCTTTTCACAAATCCTCGGTTTGGGTTTGTGAAGGGCCAATCTTGTCTCTTGAACCTGATTGACTTCTTTGAATCAGTCTACAGAGCCGTGGATGAGGGTAAAGCAGTCCACACAGCCTATCTGGACCTCACCAAGGCCTTTGACACCATCCCCCACTCTGGAATCATAGATAAACGTACTAAGCTGGGCATTAATCCCTACATCACTCGATGGGTTGCCAACTGGCTTACTGACAGAACCCACACTGTAAAAGTAGTTGACTCCAAATCCAACTTCAGACAAGTGACAAGTGGAGTACCTCAGGGTTCAGTCCTGGGACTACTCTTGTTTGGCATCTACTTTTCTGAAGTACAGGTCAAGACTAAGGGACTCTGGCTAACAAAGTTCGCAGATGACTGCAGACTGGGAGCCATTATTGAATCCCCAAATGATGTGGATACTCTACAAAAGGGCCTTACAGAAACAGATGTTTAGTGCCATAGCCATAAGCACAAGCTCAATGCCAAGAAATGTATAGTTATCCCCTTTGGGAAAAAACATGTACCCGTGAATTACCACATAGGTACACTAAACACCGAAAGTGTGATAAGAGACTTAGGGACACAGGTGGACAGTGGTCTCACCTTCAATAACCACATCGCCACAACAGTCAGGAAACCCTTCTATGTGGCACACCTCATCACTAAGGGCTTTTCATCCACAAAAGGAGGTCATTGTCCTACTGTACTCATCCCTCATTAGACCCATTATAGAATACAATGCCCCATTTGGTATGTACCTCTCAAGACATTTGCAACAACTGAAAAGGCCGCAGAAATACCTCACTAAAAGAATCACAGGCCTAAAGCAGATGCCCTATGCTGACCGCCTTATAAAACTCCAGCTATACTCTGTCGCATACCGTCTACTCAGAGGCGATCTCTGCTTAACATACAAGGCCATGTCAAATCCAGAGCTGTTGGACATGCTACACTTAAAGAAATCCCAATCCCTCAGAGCCACATGCTCCAGAGATCTAAACCTTGTCATCACAATAAACAAAACATGCTGGAGGGATAGGTTCCTGACCCAGAGACTCTCCAGATTCTTGAATAGACTGCCCATACATGTCAAGCAGAGCGCCTCCTTGGCCCTCTTCAAAAGGAACCTTGATGACTGAATGGGAGAAAGGAAATTCACCCCGGAGATCACATCAGTTGCCCTGCTAGACAGGGGTCCTGGGAAGTAAATTGTGTGGGAAGAAATAACCAGGGAATTGTTATGGCTAAGCTTGTATAGGCCCTAGGGCTGATAGCCTAGTACCAGCCTATGAACCTATGAACCTAAAATGGGAATATGAAAAATCAAGGGTATATATGCTGGGACCAAAGATATTTCCGGTACCATTGTATTTTTCCCATGTGGTGGTATCATAAGTAACATAGATGCTCTGTGAGCCAGGATCCTCAGGAATTCCTTTAATTTGATAGACACCTGGCTGGAAAACCTCAGGAAACAGATCTAAGAACTGAGGTGTCCAGCAGACACACCAGAAAAGCAAACCTTTGAGAAGGAGTCAGAAAAGACTTCTGAATGTTTTCTTGGTATGCCAGCCTGTGTAGTAGATCACTTACTCAAGTAAGAGATTCCTGACACTTCATAGAAGATTCTGCAAAGATAATCAAGTCATCCAAATAAGTTAATATATGCAGTCTGCTGTGGGCTATCACAGGAACTACTCATTTTGTGAGCACCCTTGGAGAAGCAGATAGCCCAGAGGGTAAGGAAGAGAAGGGATAATGTGGTCCATAGACACATAACCCTATGAAACACTGAAAGACCTGAAACCCTTGATCTACAGGAATGTGACAGCCTGTGTTTTAAATGTAAGGTCACTAGGAAATTCAAATGTTGAAAAAGGGGTAACACACGGTGAAGTGACAGCATTTTGAACTTGGGAACTATCATAATCTGATTCAGAAAAGAAAGGCCCAGAACTGGTCTCCAAGAAACTTCTTATTGTGGCACAGAAAGATCCTTGAATACAATCCTTCTCTTAACTGAAGAGGAGGGGCAGCTTCTATCACCCCCTGAGCCTGCAAATATTGGATGACAGGAGTGAAAAGAAGAATTTCATCTGTCAGATGAGGAAGAATCACATGAAAAGGAGGGAGAGATTCCTACTGCCTTCTGTAGCCTTGATGGATTATTCTCTGAAACCATCTGTCTTAAATAATCTGTTGCCAAAAAGAGAGGAAAATGGAAGTTCAAACTCTCTGGAAGGATTAAAGGAATGTCAGGGTGGGAGGGAGGAGGGAGTCATTCATTTAGTCATTCAGACTTATTTGACTGTCCCCTGTTCAACTGTGTTCCTACTTTCTTTTTGGAAACTCCTTGCCACTTTTTCAATGGCTGTTTACCAGCAGATTCATGAGACTTGTTTGTTTTGCTTTTTTATTGAAATTGGATGATAAATCATAGAATCTCTTCGTGAACGTGGAGAAGGATGTAACAGAAGGTGCAAATACTAGTTCTCTATAAACAACAAATTCAACATTTCATTTTTGATATCCTCTGGGGCATTTTGTGAACGCAGCCAGGCAAACCTCCTCATAACAGTCCCAGTAGTAGCAACCTTGTAAGTGGTATTAGCAGAATCATATGCACATTTAAACAATGGGTGGTGACTTGAGAAACAGCAGAAAACAAATTACACAAAGCAGATTTCCCCTCTCAAGAGGAAACTTATACCAAAACACTCTTCATATTCTCATAGGTTGCCAGTATAAACTTTAACATATGCACTTAGTTTAGAATTCTAAAAATTATGTTTCCTCAAACTTATCAAAAGCCTTTCTAACCTTGTCAGAAGGAGATGGATTTATATTAAGAAAATGCTTAGCAGCAGAGGAGCAGAGGGGTTTACTGAAGCAAAAGCTGCTGGGTCATGTCTGGGATTAGTGTATAAAAATGTATAAGACAAAGGAACTTTATATAATCGAGCTGCTTTTTTATGGGCAGCAGGTTGACTGTCAATGGATATTGCAGGCTGTGAAAAAAAAATCCTTCAAAGCAGAAATAACAAGAGGAATAGGTGTAGGTTCCGGAAATTCCAGTTGTGGCAAATCATAATATTTTCTGAGGGACTGAGAAAGATCACCGTTTTCCCACTGAAACAACTGAATCATTCTAGAAATAGTCTGAGAGAAAGAGAATCCTTCAAAGGGACAATCCAAAATCACACTCTTCTCAGAATCTGAGTTTGAAATCTGTGGAGACATAGCATTATCTGTCCCTTCACATGCCTTTGGAGGTTTGAATTACTGAATATCTTCAAGAAAAGAAGAATCCATTTTTCTTCTACCAGAACAAGCCATATAGGAATGGTAAACAGCCTGCAATAAACCCTGAGTTAAACCCAATATGTTACTCCTGTCAATGTGGCAGGAAAAGACATATGTTTACTTTTTATTTATTTTGACAGAAAATTTAGAAGAAATAGACCCAGAATTGAAACCAATCATTTACCTAGAAATGGGCTCAGCTTTCAGGCTAAGCAGGGATACATTTCCTACCCCTTCTTTCAGGACCATCAAGAGTAGCTCACCCATGCCTGACAAGGGCACACCAACAGCCACAGAGAAAGTGTCTAACCCCTGGACCATGGTGGCTGTAGGGATGACATCAGTGGGACCCAAGGAGAAAGATGAGTAGTCTGAGGAGCTTTCTTTGGCTACAGTAGAGTCACCCACCTGCAGCTGAGGCAAAATAGCCTGCTGTGCTGGCAAAGGCTGCTTAACAATCTTTTTCTTTTTGTGGCTGGAAGAAACTACAGTTGAGGATCTGGTAAGTTGCTCCATGGTTAAGCTGAAAAAGGTACCTAATTTATCAAGAATTTTAGCAGCAATAATCGATAAAACTGGTAAGCCATAAAAAAGTAACTTTTTACACAATAAAGCACAGTAAAAAGCACTTTAAGCACTTAGCCCCAGCCCCGAAAAGCAAAATAACACCATGTTCTCCACAGAAAAGTAGCTTAAACTAAGGCATACTAACTTTTAATACAAAAGTAAAAAAGTGACAATCTCGTTTAAAAATTAATGAGTCACATGACAGTCAATAAAATCTCTTTTTCCTAAATAAAATCTAAATTTTTTACAGAAAAAAAAAATGTTTTCTGACACAAAAATAAAGTGGAAAGTTTTTTTCCCCCCTGAAGGGAGCTCATCTACCCAACAATGGAACAGTATTAGTCGACCATTGATCCTCAAACGTCCCCAGAGGAGTACTGTCTTTAGTGGCAGAAAACCTCTGAAAGGCTTGGCACCCAGATCTGACTTTTAGTCATCTCAGCTTGAGATGACGAATGGTTTGGGTGTGCGGAAGGTGCCCTGTAGGTTTGGAAGCTGGATGGCCATTATTTCCTCAGCAGGACATAACCTATATAGCTTAAGCTACTACAACAGTGACCAATATGAAAAACATTACAGTTTTAGAATGAAATGGGAAAGAAAGAGATAATTATCAGAAGAGTGTTTCAGGGCAAAAACACAATTTGTTTCATGTCTAGTGGCCTTTTTTCAGATTTTGTTAATTCATTATCCAACACCTAATTTGTCCTATCCAGAATCATATGGATCTATCCACTTATTGTTATTATTTATATGTATTGATATTGTTTTTGTTTTTGTCAATGGTATTGTTATCTTTTTTCTTTTATTTTTAATAAGCAAAACAAAATAACTTTATTCTGAAGATGACAGTCTACCAGGTTTTCATAGATTTGCAGAATGTAGATTAGGTTGTTTAAACTTTGTAGAAAAATATCTGTTTGAAGGACTAAGCTTGCTGTCTTAACTAAACATGAGCTGTCTCTGTCTGACAGGCTTACATAATACCACTAGATGTTCTGTTCAGCAAATTTGGTGACATACTACTAGTATGTACCTTTGCCACACCTTTGTCATATGTGACATAGGGGATTATGATCAGCGAGCCAATCATAAACCATTTATTATGTGTTTGAGACATGGATGCTAAGATATTCACTGTGAGAGGTGAATTGTGGCATTCATGTCGAGAAAACATAATACAGGGTTATGACTGGCTCGGCAATCATGATTCTTTGCAGTATATGGAGCTTTATCTGCCCCGTGTTCTATTAGTTACAGGAAAAAAAAGTGTTTTGTTGGCTTTCAAAGCTGTAAAACACTTAGCACATGCTGCCACAAAGGCAGTGTAATGTTGTCTGTTACTTTTACACTTATATTTAATGCCTTTCTACTGTAAAGATTTTGGCAGAAAGTCAAGATTGTTGCTTCATATTTTTGTTCTGTTCCTCATATAATCTGTAGTTTTCAGACAAACCGTTGAGGATTAAAGTCACTAAAAATTAAATATATTTGAGTTTCAGAGTTTGTATCCTTCACATTATGCAGGTGAACAAATCCTGTTTTTCTAGTAAGTTTCTAAGTTTTTTTTTTTTTAGAGGACGTTAGGGACATATAAAAGCATGGAGAAACAAATCTTTTGCTTTGCTCCTATTTGCTAGTTAGTACAGGCAGATGGTAGATATGACCTTAACAAGTTAAGCACTGGGTACTTGACTTTTGTTAAAGTTGGGTTGCTTGCCACTCTGATGCTTAACTGATTTGTCTTTTTCTGAATATTGGAGTATCAGCGAGGTCCATGTACTACAAAAAAATTGAACATGGGCATATTCATAAGATATAAAAACATTTTTGTACCTTTTCTTTTCTTAGCATTTGTTCTGCACACAGAGTTCTTCATCACTTGCCCAGTGACATCTACTTCACCTATCTTTCTGCTAAATTAATTGTGACATCCGGTTAGGGTTGCCATTTGGCATCTTTTCATTTCCTGACAGATACCCCCCTCCGCATAATAACAACACACCACTTGCCTCAGGTTAGCCACACCCTGCTTTGCAAACCACAGCTGGAAGCACCTGTTTTTAAATGCCACATACAATGACTTCATGGGCAGAATTAGATGATATGTATCCCTAGGCAAAGTGTTGTATGGCACTCCCACCCCTCCATGTCTACTGTCTTCCTGGCATACACCACAGTATCCCCATCTTCCTTCGATCCTTGCCTCCTCATACTATCCAAAATAGTTTTTTTTTTCTCATACTTTTTCTTACTTGTTAGCTTTTCCCTACATCCTTGCAACACATACTAACTGGCCAAGACTGAACTGGAACAACTGTGTAGGAAAGAATTTTATTATACTGGGAGTCTGGGGTCCATTAGGTCACCAAATGCTATGAGGTTGTAAATGTTCTGAGGTACATTTAGAGCTTTTTTTTCCACAACCTTTGGTCCAATGATTGCCTGAAAAAAAATCATAACTAAGGAAAGAAACTGAGTTTTTTTTTTCTTTCAAGGAAGAAATAGGTTATGTTTAATGTTCAAGGCTGACGGCACAGTAGTTACTAGAAAAGTAAGTCATGGTTATCCATAAACTGAGAATAAAATGCTTCTGAGGGCACACAAATCATACCTAGGATGACTGCCTCACTATTACTCCTACGGATACATATCATCTAATTCTGCCCATGAAGTCATTGTATATGGCATTTAAAAACAGGTGCTTCCAGTTGAATCGGCATGAAAGTTAAAGGATAAATAAACACAGTGATATTTTTCAAGCTGCTGCTGTCATACATATACACAGCATTCTTCCTCAGACCTAACAGGTACCATCTGATTTCAATTGTGAAGAAAGCAAATCAATAACGTTTGCAGTAAATCATTCCAAATTGTTCCTAAACAGTTCACTGGGCCTAGACAAGCTATACATTCTGTGCAGACCCATGAGATGTGATTTTGAGGAAAGTTAAAGAAATAATGCCCACATTGTCCGTAGCCAATGCACAAGCTATAGTGACCTTTTTGGATACCTCTGAAGTTTGACTGTGAGGAAATTAAAGAAATAATGACCACAGTATCACCAACCCCCACACAAACTGTACCAGGCTCTGTGTTCACCTCTGAGTGGTGTCAGTTTTAGAGTAGGTGAGTTGAATGACTAAGGACCCTACTAAGTCTGTTATATACACTGGGATGGTAGCCCCAGAAGCTCTGAGGTTCAAGATGCTATGTGATGCATTTTATTATTTATTTTTTCACTGCCCAGAAGATTTATGTATGTACCCACCAATATTATTTTTACACACACACACACACACACACACACACACACACACACACACACACACACACACACACACACACACTACATGCTTTTTACATGCAAATTAGAAGAACATCAATTCACCTATGGCATGTGTTTGGGAGTTCGAGAAAACAAAAACACTTGAATAAAATCTGCACAGAGAGAGGGAGGACATGCAGACTCCACACAGATGGAGCCACAACTAAAAACTCTGACAAGGACAGAAGACCTATGAGATCTCAACGATACTCACTGACACTGAACCAATGATGGGTTTCTTTCCCACATATCTTGCCCAGACCACCAAAAATAGCCACTTATTATGTGCAGTGATGATGTTTGATAGTGACAGAGTGTTGCTCTTGTATACACCCCCACACATAACCAAGCATGAGCCACAGCAGTGAGTTTTTTACACAGAATTTGAATAAAGATAGGAAATCCAAGAGAAACAGTAAACATACCTCAGGAATTTATTGGCTGTCAGAATTATTCAAAATACCTTTCAAGTACTCGTACCTCTCAACTGTCCAGATTTTTGCCTCATATTCTTGGTCTGTTCCTCATAAAATTTTTGGTTTTCTGGCAAAACACTGATGATTTATGTCAGTAAATAATGACATACATTTGAGTTTTTTTAAGACCTTTATTGAATTATCACTTGTGACATTCACATCCTTCAGAGAATGCATGCTAACAATAATGTTGTTATTCTAGAAACTGTTTAAGTTTATAATAGCAATACTTAAAATCAGTCAATTTTTTTGGGCCTTTGTCTCCCAATTATTTTAGCATTAATCCAGATTTCTTGCACTATGCTCACCATAACTTAATTTCATGAAAGAGACCTTGATTTTCAGATTTCCTGACAGAGACCTTTTTTTTCAAATATGTATATTTTTTAATTAAATTTTTCATAATATGAAATCAAAAAGTGATATACAGAGGTGTGGCTAAGATGCCTAGCTGATAGCAACACTTTTCTGATGTTCTGCCTGTAAATATTGTTTTGTACAGGATTTTTATGATCTAACTTAAAAAAACTTCAAAATATTTTCTCACAAGTTATACTTCTTGATATTGTGGATTACCTATAAAGAAGAAACCTGAGTTTTCAGGAACTTTTATAAAGAATTTTCCTGTTAGAAGTTCTACAGCTTAGTACAACTGGATAAAACCATGAGTCATACAAGAGCATTTCCTCAAGACAGTTCCATGAAAAAGAACTTCATATAATAATCTCCAGCATACAGGACCTCTCTGTGTAAATGGACAATTTAGAAAAAATTATGGAGAACATGAAAAAGGAAAGTAAGAAACAAATAGAAGACCTGAAAGAACATATTACTAAACATGCTGAACAAGTAGCAGCCATAGAAGAAACTGTAAATGACATTCATGGGAGACAGATGGAAGATGACACTCAGAATTCCTTCTAAAACAAAACAACCAATTACTGGAGAAAGTAGAACATCTGGAGTCCAGATCAAGAAGGAACAATATCAGAATATATGGGATACCCGAAAAAATGGAAGTAATATGGTCCTGTTTTTAAATGAATGGCTGCCCAAAATATTGAACCTTCCTGAGTCCTTTTTATTTGGGATAGAGAGGGCTCACAGGTCTCTATCCATCATCTCTCTCTCTCCCCAAAAATCCAGCTGCAGTGAGATCCAGCTTGGAGAGGAACAAGAACAGCTTGGTCGGGAAATCCAATACAACTCGATGGGAAAAATATAAGGTTTGATAATGACTATACTTCCACTACAATATCAAAAAGAAAAAAGAATATTTCACTCTCATCAAAAGTTTGAAAAAGGCTGATATAAAAGCGCAGATTTTATTCCCTGCAAGAATCCCTCTTGGATGGGCAAAAAATATTCAACAACCTTGAAGAAGCAACAGATTTTGTTAAGAAAAACTAGCTCTTGGACAAAATAGAAGATATGGATATTTCACTACCAAGTCTGAAAAGACAAGCCATTAATGGTAAACTATCTACAAATGACAAAACCAGTAAAAAACTAAAAGGGAAATAAATTGGGTCTATATCAGAGCATCGAAGTTTTAAAACTTCGAATGTCCTAATATCGACCCGTTTTGAGCGAACACTAAAAATATCAAAGCTGCAGAACACCAAATTCTTTTCTAGGGAAAGAATTTGGTTGGCTGGTTCTGTGGCTTCACTATTTTCAGCACTGTGGTGAAAATTTACGGGTTGGGTTCAGGTAAGTGTGCAATTGTGTGGTTGTTAGGATTAAGGCGCGGGTTAGGTGAGTTAGGGTTAGGGGCGGGTTAAGTGAGTTAGGGTTAGGGCACGGGTTAGACAAATTAAGGTTAGGGGCGGGTTAAGTGAGTTAGGGTTAGGGCATGGGTTAGGTGAATTAGGGTTAAGGGCGGGTTAAGTGAGTTAGGGTTAGGGCACAGGTTAGGTGAGTGTGTGTTAGTGACAGACCTTAGGGTTAGGGTTTGGGTTAAGGTAAGTGGATAGATAGTAGTGTCTGTATAGTTTAGTGTAGGGTTAGTTGTACGATTATAAGTGTATGTGTGTGTATTTTTTTAGGTGTGCTTGTGTTGTGTGTATGTGTTTCGGAATAGCAAATTTTTTCCCAAGGAAAAAATATGCTGTTCTGAATGTTTGATATTATGTGGTTTAGATATTTTAGGTTCGATGACATAACGTTCGCTGTTTTCATCTTTTGATGACGTGATATAATCGCAATACATTTACTAACCTTCTCGTAATATTATCCAGCTAACAAAATTTATCTTGATGTTATAAAAGCAAATGAACAAACCCTAAGGTAAAGGTAAAAATCTTCTTAGATATATATATATATATATATATATATATATATATATATATATATATATATATATATATCTATCTATATATATATATATATATATATATCTATCTATATATACATATATATATATATATATATATATATATAATATATATATATATTTTTTTTTTTTCTCTTTCTTTCACTGCTAATTATAAAATAGAAATCTATATGAATAGGCTGTTTAAACTGCATCTAGTTGCTTATTACTTGATTAGAAGCCTATATTGACACTAAGTACTACTGTTATGCTGACAACCTTCTATACAGATCCATTGTGCCTTTATGCAGATTAAAACTTATAAAAAATAAAGTATATAATACCCTGGAGGCACAATATCTACTTAGTAAAATTACTGTTGGGAGGTGAAAGCAACAATTTATACTTTCTATTTAAAAGTGTTGTGCACTGTGGGTTACTTAAAAAAAGGTGTGGGGGGGGCAGTAAAAATGCAGTTCTTAAAGTGCAGATAGATTTGTCTTTATTTTACTATACTGAAACTGAGTGTATAAATGTAGAGAAATTGATGTTTTATGTTTACAACTGATTCAATATGTTTAAAACCATAGGTTCATAGTTTAATAGATTAGTACTAAGCTAACTGCCCTTGCGAGCCATTTTAAGCCTAGCCAATTGTCCCTTGTAAGACTCAAACCTTACACCTTCTGATTGCAAGGCAAACACCTTAACCATTACGCCACCCTCCCAGACCATAGTGCCTTTATAGTGTACTTATCAATATAGCAGGCACTGTTAAACTAGCTGTGGCAAGTGCCATTAACAGGGTCTATATCAGTTCTGCAAAAATCCATTACAGCGAATACCAAAAGATTGACATGTATTAATCGAACCGCGAATACACAGAACGCACTAAACTGCGAAATTTAAAACGTCGAATGGTCATAGTCGGCCAACCCGACCACCTGCTACATACTACCTGCCCAAACAAAGTAAATAAACCACATACAAACACTAACCAAACCCTACTCCTAACCCTAAAGTAAAGCACCAAAACCCAACTTCTAATACTACACTAAACCCCACATTCACAACTATCTATGCACTATCCTTAACCCCTCCCTAACCCTAAGGTCCGTAACTACTGCACACTTCCCTACGGAGGTATATCCTAACAAAATAAATAATACACATAAATACATTTAACAAAACCCTACTTCTAACACTACACTAAACCCCACATACACAACTATCTATGCACTATACCTTAGGGTCCATAACTACCGCATACTTCCCCTACGGAGATATACCCTAACAAAATAAATAATACACATAAATACATTTAACAAAACCCTACTTCTAACACTTAACTAAATCTTACATACATTACCTATCTATACACTTACCTTAACCCGCACCCTACCCTAAGGTCCATACCTATCGCACACTTACCTTATGGAGCTATACCACAGACAGGCCAACCAACACACTTCGACATTTCAATTTCACTGTTTTGGACATTCGGCATTTACGTAGTTTGCACAATACGTGTTGATCATTTCGTATTCATGGAAATGGCATTTCGATCGTCTGATAGGGACCCCATTAACATAATAGCTTCCTTTGTTCCATCAGCACGGTGGTTGCACATGTTCAGTTCCATTTTTTTCTTACTTAGATGCACAAATCCTAATAATAATACTATTGAGACACTTTTTGCTTCCAGAATGTTTAAAAGCTTCACTTACTTGAGTCTCAAGTGCAGTACAGCCATTTTCTCACACACAGCCACCATCTTGTTAATTTACAGCAAGAAAGAAAGAACTGCGTGACCTTTGAATCTTCATCATCACTGTGTGACACTGTGCGATGGAAAGAATGCCAGATTTCCGTAGCTGGGCTTCTCAACGGACGGAACGAGTTTATTCAACCTTTAGAAATGAAAACCTGTTTGAATTTGAGCAGGAAAAGGTACTGGAAATGTTTTTGCTTACAAGATTATTTAGTAAAGCATTCTGAATATGAAAATAACATGTTTAATTAACTTGATAAGTATAGATAGCTGTTTACAGTGCCTATAATGTCTAGAACTGCCAGGGTAAATTGAAGCTGTTTAATGGAATTAGAATGAAATATTGCTGTACTCTTGAACTAAAGGTGTACACTATGATGGTAAAAAGTGAAAAAGAAAAGAGACACTGGTACGTATATGTTTAGAAATAGATGTACCAAATGCTTTATCTAACCATATACTGACAATGGAATGTACAAATCTATTGATTTAGACCACAGAAGCTACACATATGTAATTTCCTAAAGATTTATGCAGTTATATATATATATATATATATATATATATATATATATATATATATATTTTTTTTTTCTAGCGAATGCCAGGACATGATAATGTTCAGAGTTATTTGAGACATCTCTCTTTTGTTACTCACAATTTTTTTACAATGTTATAATGCGGTAGCATTGTCGCCTCACAGTAAGATGTTGTCCTGTTCGATTCTCAGCTAAAGCGTCTTCTGTGTGGAGACATGCGTGAATGGGTGTACCTTCGTTGAAAGTTGTGCGTCAGAGCTGGCAACTCAGCACGTAAAAATCTACTGCCAATCATTAGCGGACCGGAGTTCAGCTGTGGCGATCCGTAACCCGGAAAAGCCGAAAGACACAACAACAACAACATAATGTGTTCAGAAAAGGTTGATATGAAAAGTTTGGTAAATATATAATTCTCACTGTATTCATTTGAAATATATGTCAAATGCTAGCTAAGTTAATGTTAGGAAGTCATTATCTTATTGCATTCTATTGCAAAGTCTTAGTATCAATTACAAAATATAAATGGTTTAATATAAGTATGCTATTAAGACAAGACAAAATCTCTAATATAATATAAGCATACATTTCTTTGCTTACTTCCTTTGCAGCAACGAGTAACAAATGCTCTACTACTTAGTAGACTTACAATTTTTACCATTTGAAAAAGTATGACTTGTGTCACTGTTATTAGACACTCTATTTTATTAACATAGCTGTCTGACTAATGTAATTAATATGCAACCTTAAAGGGCTGATTAGTTGTTCTACACATATTAAGAGAGTTGTCATACTTTGCTGCATATTGTGCTATTCATTAAATCTTGGCAAAAGCATTAAACCAATAATGGCTAACAATTGTAGGATGGTAGAAGGTGGCTTCAATTACTTGGTCATTGAACCAGGAATCTCATATTCCATGTTTGTAGTTGTATATAGTTATGAATATGTATTGGATATGTTTAAAGTTATCTTTTTGTCCATAATAGAATACATAACACAAAAATGTGCCTTCAGATATGTCTGTATATAAATGCGTTTCACTTAATACTAATGGCCTTAACAATAGCATAAAGAGAGGAAGTTTATGTAAATATCTAAAAACAAACAAAGTGGACATTGCTTTCATACAAGAAACTCATTTAATAGAAAAGGATGTAAATAGAACGTTTTTTAATGGATACTCAATACTTGTTGAATCTCATTACCAGACCAAGAGAAGGGGCACTATGATCTTGTGGAAAAAAATCCTTACCTGTACCTAAAGTTATTGGCTCATATTCAGACAAAAAATGTTATGTTGAGTATGGTAACATTGGAAATAAATAGAAACTATTACTTTAGTTAATGTATACTGGATACGTGGTATCGGAGCAGAAACAGCAAATAAATATCTAGAATTAATCTCAAGCAAAGCTAAAGGAGACATATGTGCAGGGGACTTTAATTGTATCCTTTCTAAGAGTGACACTACTAAAGTGGCGATTTCAGATTGTCGGCCACAGGTAAAAAATTAAACAATTTTATTAGCACTTCTAATATGAGGGCTATCTATGTCATAAGAGAGTCAGAATCCCTTCAATACACACATTACTCTTATAGGTTTGGTACACAAACAATTATAGATAAGATATTTGTTACCAATTACTTAATATCCAAGATACAGGAGGTTATGGTCAGTTCATGTCCACTGCCCGACCACAACATTATCTTCTTTAAAGTACACATAACACCTAGGGACTTGATTTTCTGGCAGAGACTACCTGCATATATCACTAAACTAAAGGATTTTAGAGAACGGCTATTAAAAGAAATAAAATTATTTCTCGATATCAATGATAATAATGAGACTTCTAGAATTATACTCTGGGATACATTAAAATCGTATTTATATGGTAAAACTAAAAGTTGGTATCTAAACAAAAGGAAAGAATGGGACAAAGAGTTAATAACAATACAATCAAAAATTGATATATTAAAAACGAACTTAGACACGAAAGATGTTGCTAGAATTTCTGAAAGAAAACAACTGAACCTGGCATACACAGAGATTTTGAATCACAAAGTAGCAATAAACCTAGAGAGAATAAAACTGCAAACTTATTCAACCAATTCCAAAAATATGCATAGGCTTGCAGTTAAATCTAAAAGCTTAACAAATGCCAATTATATTAAAGAAATTATAGATAATTCCAAGAAGAAACCTAAACATGTAACTGATTTAAAAGAAATATTAGAGGCCTTTAGAACACATCATGAAACAGTGAATAGCACCAATTCAATTAATACTGACAACACTCTAAAGGACGAATTCTTGAAAGATAACATAAAGAAAAAATTAACAAAGGAACAAAACACTAGGCTACTTAAACCAATATCATTACAGGAGCTTAAGGAAATAATACAAAACATTAAAAATAATACGGCTCCAGGTCTTGATGGACTAATAGGAGAAATATATAAGATGCTTCCAGATGAAACTCTAATGATCTTAATTGATGCTTTTGAAAAATTCAAAAAGAATGACAGTGATTTTCCTTCATGGAAGTATGCCATGATTTCACCCATCTTTAAAGTATGACAAAGATCCTAATCTAGTGACTTCTTATCACCCTATTTCTCTTTTGAATGTGGACTACAACATATTTACATCAGTTCTGGCAGATAGATAAAATCGCTTCTTGCCAAAAATAATAAAAGATGATCAAACAGGGTTTATCTCACACAGAAAGGTCCAAGATAATGTCATTAGGCATTTAACCTTAATTGACTATGCAAACAAAAAGAAAAAGAAATTAACAATCATTAGCTTGGATCTGGACAAAGCCTTTGATTCTATAAGTTAGCCATATTTATTTAAAGTATTAGAAATATATGACTTTTCCTTAGATTTTATAAAACTGTTAAGCAAATTATATACCACTTCTGTATCATATATTAAAGTTGGAGTTTTTGTATCAGGTACACTTAAAACAATGAAAGGCACCAAGCAAGGGTGTTCTCTATCTCCCTTATTATTTGCTCTATCAGTGGAACCCTTAGCTAATTACATAAGAACTAATGACAAGATAAGTAGCTTTTATATTAATGCAAATTATAATTCCAAAATTCAACTTTTTGCTGATGATATTTTATTAACAATCGGGGACATAGGCTCTTCAATTGAACACATTATACAATCTCTACATAATTTTGAAAATATTTCAGGTTTAAATTTTAATCATAAAAAAACTGAAACTATTTAGCTGAACAAAGAAACAAACCCCATCCTTGAAAAAATACAATAATTTTAATTGGATGAATACTATGTTTAAGTATTTAGGGATATATATATATATATATATATATATATATATATATATATATATATATATATATATATATATATAAACAAATTTGAAAGATGCTATACAAATAAATTATACAATGTTAATAAACACTGACAAGGACCACTTAAACAAATGGAATAAAATGTTCTTTACCATGGGAGAAACCTTAACCTTAGTTAAAATGATTATATTACCTAAAATTTTGTATATCTTCCAAACTATAATAACTTCTCTTTAAAAAAAATTAATGAAGCAACTTAATTCTTTATTAGTTAAAATTCTATGGTTTCCAAAAAAACCAAGAATTAGTCATGCATGGCACTACAGAAATTTGGAAGAGGGTGGAATAGCTTTTCCATACTTAGAACTATATGTAGAATCAATCATTCTCAACGTCACAAGTCAATGGCTAAATTATAAGTACACATCTAATTGGAAAAACTTACGTAAAACAATATTAGTAGATAATAGTGGGGAAACAATTATATGTTTTCTGAGGCAGAAAAAGTTTATTTGGTCATAAAAAACGTCTGCTATGACACAAGTGAAAAATAAACTTTCTCTCCCTTTATTGACTACATGGTAAAGAACTTTAAACAAATAATGAACAAAGATTACAAGACAAGAGACCTTTTATTTTTAATGTTTCATATAGCTTTTACAAACAAATGTTTGGACTCTTACAATATGAAAAAAATAGAAGAAATGAAAGGAAATGGATTAGTGTTTTGGTACCAATTTCCTGACTCCAATTATATTCAGGAGGCTACTTCCCTCATAGCAAGATATAACATAAATCAAAACAATTGGCTAAACATACAAACATTCAGAGAGTATATAGTAAATGAATACAAAATAACTCAAATAGTGAAATCCACTCCTAGACCCAAAATTCTAACACTTTTTTGTGAAATTAATGCATTATGCAATTATGATGTTTTTTTCAGTATCAAGATAATATAGAACACTACGAACGGACATACAAACCCCAGATGAATCTCTATGGAATTACACAGAAAAGGTAAATAAATTCAGATTCTCAGAAAAGGAGAAAGCAACAATACTTAAATCAGTTAGTAATGCTACATCATCTCCCTTCTGGAAAATCTACACATGGAAATTATAGGTTCATAGGTTCATACTAGGCTATCTGCCCTAGGGCATTTATAAGCCTAGCCAGAGTATGTTTGGCTTTCGCCACCCATTTTAAATTAATTTTGCTATGCCCTTTTTCGAGGTTAGTATACTGTGCCTCTGTCTAACAGTGACACAGAAGTGATACCCGGGGTAAACCTACGATCTCCCATCCACTCATCAAGATTCCTCTTGAAGAGTGTCAATGAGGGACTCTGCCTAACCTGGACTGGGATTTTATTCCAGAGTGAAGGGAGCCTCTGGGTTATAAATCTGTCCCTCCAGCATTTCCTATTTATTTCAGTGCTGAGGTTCAAGTCTCTCAAGCGCGTAGCTCGATGGGATTTGGATTTTCTGAGGTGCAGCATGTCCATTAATTCTGGGTTGGACATGGCTTTATACGTCAGGCACAGATCGCCTCTGAGCAGGCGGTATGCCACTGAGTAGAGCTGGAGTTTCTTTAACCGGGCAGCATATGGCATCTGTTTGAGCCCTTTGATCTTCTTGGTGAGGTACTTTTGGGGTCTTTCCAGTTGCTGCAGGTGTCTGGTAAGGTACATCCCAAAAGGAACATTGTACTCAATTATGGGCCTGATGAGGGATGAGTAAAGAGGCACGATGACCTCCCCTGATCTAGATGTGAATCCCTTCATGATTAGGTGGGCTATATAAAATGTTCTTCTAACCACTTTGGCCACGTGGTTGTCAAATGAGAGATTGCTATCAACGTGGGTCCCCAGGTCCCTAATTACTTCTTCTGTACTTAATGGATTACCACCTATGTGGTAATTTGTGGGCACTTTGTTTTTGCCAAAGGGGATGACTATACACTTTTTGGCGTTTAGCTTGAGGCCATGGCTCTGGCACCAGTTGTCTGTTTCTATGAGGCCCTTTTGGAGGATGCTTGTGTCGGCTGGAGAGTCGATTATGGCACCCAGTTTGCAGTCATCTGCGAACTTGGTCAGCTACAGTCCTTCCGTGTTTCAAAAGTTTCTTTACTCCTCATAAAGTGGCACAGATATCCAGAAATGATATGCTGGAAATGTGAAGAAACAATATGTGTAGACTGGGCGCATATGTTTTTAAGATGTAAAACTGTAACCTCCTTTTGGCTGGAATTTAAATCCTTTATAAAAGCGTTGTGGTCAGATAAATATGAAGTGACTGACTCACTGTTATTATTTAGTGCTCCGATACCAGCGTACATTCCAAGTACACAAGTGCACCTACTCTGGTCCCTCCTTGCAGTAGCAAGAAAAAACATAACCTCATATTGAAAAAGTAAAAAAATCATACCATTTGTGTAATTCATACTAGTGGTCAAAATTGTATGTAATAGAGAATTACTGACTATCACTTCAAGAACTTCAAGAATGACACATAAACAACTGGCTTGGTTAAAACTTCAAAAATTGTTAGACAATATGTGAATGTATTATCAAAAGCATATATGTTATGGACACTGTATATAGTTAGGTTTATTTTCATTGTTTAAAGTATTGTTATACTTGTATTTATAAAAAAAAAAATCAATAAAAATTATTTGAAAAAAGTGATATACAGTACAATAGAAGTTGTTGATGTTACAATTTGCATAGCATAAGTAAGTTATTTAACTAGGTGTTCACACACTGTAATAAAATGATTTTAATTTAGCTAAAGTTAACAACATAGGAATACCATGAAGTTATGATTGTTATATGGTACAGTCAGGAGGTATGAATATAGAAAGGCAATTATCCTATAAATTTTGGTAATACAATATGAGTATATCTTGAGGCATAACACCAACATAATGATACACAAAAAAGAGAGATCTTGATTTTCAGATGTCATGAAAATTTCCTGACAGGTGGCAACCCTATATCTGCCATGAGATTTGGAGTTTTGTGCATATTACCTTAGACTTGTGACCAGTAGTCAGCATGTGCACTTCTTTTAGGGCCTAGTCTGCCACATGACTGCTCTCATATTTGTTCAGTAGAAAGAGAAATGTTCTGCTCAGCACGTAGTTATGTTTCTAAACACTGCTTTATTTGACTGTATTATACAATCAGGTTTTCATTCATGTCGGTATTGTACAAATTTAGGGCCAGAGTAAAAGTGGTCAGTCATGATAACAGAGTCTTTTTTTGAAACAGAAGTTGACATTTATATAATTATGCTATAAGGTTTTGCCTTGCTATTTTATTCTCATTACAGTAATAATTATTTACAAGAGTGGATTCTACAGGAAGAAGCGGGGTGGTCTGAATTGGTGTTATGCACTTTGAACTATTCTTCCAGAATATTCCAGAATATACTATAAAACTCCATAAACGTTCTTTCATTCTATTCTTATCATAAGTTTTACACAGCTTATACGTCTTGATGCCAAACATAGAGCTTTTCAAGGGTTTATCATGCTCGGACCACAATTTGCATGTAAAGAAAACACATCTCTTTAGCAGAGATAAGTCTTCTTGAAGTAAACACAGTTACAGATATGTTCTGTAGGAAAAAAATCAAAATCTTATCTTATGAAAGTGCTGAAAAGAGTTTGTAAAACTGAGGACTTTCAGATTACTCTGAATCTGCTATACTCAGCAGTTCATGACAGACAGGTATCGAAAGGGATAGGTCGTGAATTAGTCATCAGAAAGTTAGAGTTCCTTCATACTCAGTCATATATGTTAGAAGACTTGCATGTCAGAGGGATGCATTTCTTTTACATTGACATTTTTGGGTTTATTGTATTGTTTACAAGGATGAAGCACAGGAGAAAATGTGTCAGTGTTTTTTTTTTCCTTTGGATGACTTGCTCAGGCATATCTTTTAGTTTCATTAGATATTACAGATGCAATGCTAACAGTGTAAAACATTCTAAACGTTTTGGATTGTTTGATAATATCATAATTCTTGGATTTCCCATAAACTGAAATGATTCTTCTTGGTTGTTGGCTTCACACCATTCTGTATTTTCTTGCTTTTTTCTATATGTGCCCATGTTTACAATCCTTTAGACTTGATCAGTGGCTTTCTATTTTTAAGGTTTGGTATTTTCTTTATTTCTCTGTCTTACATATTGACTACCCCTCATTATGGCAATTATTTTATCTGTAAGTCTAACTCCTCATGCATTACCCACTCAAAAGGCCTAAATCTAATATGTGACATCAACAAAACCTGCTGGAGAGACAGATTTGTCTCCCAGAGGCAGCCTTCTCTGGCATAGACTTCCCATACATGGCAAACAGAGTAGTTTGCTGACCCTCTTCAAGTGCAGCCTTGATGAGTGGGTGGGAAACTACAAATTTTTCCCAGGGGTTCCACCTTTGCCCCTCACTGACTGAGGCAACAGGTGCTGACTGAGCTTTCTTTTTTTGGGGGTGAACTCTTGGCTAGACTTGTAAGGGCCCCAGGGCCATTAGCCTAGTAACCTCCTATGATCCTATGATCCTATTATCTCAAATGCGATAGAATCAGCAACAAGTCTCTTCCTAGGCTTCACTCTTTCTTCACTTTCACTGTTTCCTTTTCTTTGTCTTCCTCTTATTACTACAACCATCTTATTGATATTTTTCTGTGTTTTTTTTTTACATATTTAAAAAATTCACACAACTGAGTGCAATGTTTGAAAAGAGTGTTCTGGGATAAAACATGCAATGCTCACTGGCAGAAAAGTAGTTGGTCACTTTTTTAAACTTGTTTTACAGAATGCTAGTTCAGAAGATCACTCCCAATAAAATGACATTGGATTAAACTGCTAATCTATGAGAAATTGTAATTTCCCTGATATATGGCAGCCCCGAATCTTATTATAAATAGTAGGTAGTACAGAAAGTTTCTCCCTGAATGTGGACAGTAAGGGTTTTGACATCCACATAATACAGTGTATATTTATTTTGAGTATAATTTAATCAATGCCATTTTGCTTGGCATATTTTATATTTTGCTGAAACTACATTTAGTGAATCACATTTTGAAATTTTGGTTGAGAAACAGCAAGTGGTTTATGGGCATTTAAAACTGATTACAGTTCTCTAATGAACTGATGACAGCAAAAAATATAATATTAGTACAACTGTCTAGACAATAATATGAATCCTGGCTGTCACCCTCACAGAGCCACTTTCCTAAAACTGGGTGTCTAAATTCCTCATTTACTTTTATCCACTTGCTCAGTCACAAATATAACATAATAATGTGCCATTTATTCTGTTTTTAATTAACAAACATTTTTATTAAATTATAATATTTATTTATTTTATTTTACATTTGTTTACCGGGATAGTCCGACTGGACACATGTCCATTTACAGCACAGGTCCGGGGAGAAAAGCTCCACAGTAATTAACATAAGCAAAAAATATTTAAACACTTGATAAGAATACAATCATATGTACATTTTGAGATATACAGTAAAGCATCAATTTGGCAAAAGCATGCAGTTATATGATATTTGAAATATCTTATGAGAAAGATTCTTGAGACTGTAGCATATATACATTAAGTAAAATGGGAAAGGAAACAGTCTATGGTGGTATCCGTAGTGGAAGTTAAGTAACACATGGACATAGCCAGGTATTCATTAAGTGAGATTTGAGACAGTTTTTGAACAGTGCAGTAGTAGAGGTAGAAGTCAAAGCAGGAGGGAGGTTATTCCAGGATCTAGCTATGTTATAAGAGAATAGCGTTTTCCCAGCAGTGTTGTTAGCTGTGGATATACACAGGAGCGATTTGTTGGTAGAGTGAGGGGGACAATTTGATCTGTATAGAGTGAGTAGATGGCTTAGTGCTGGTGTTCTATCTGGATATCTCACAATATTGTGGGCAATGACTAGTTGGTGGTAACTGACTAGCTATGGAAGTTCTAGCCATTGCAGCTCCCTTAGAGCTTGACAGTGAGGATTTCTGAAGGTGGAGTTGTTCACAAACTTGGCAATTTTATTATAACATGTCTCCAGTCTAGTAAGATCATGTTTTCTAATGTGGGTAAGAATTGGTTCTGCATACATTAGAGTGGACAATAGGTGAGTTTGGGCTAGGGTGATCCAGGCCTGAGTTGAGAGAAAGTTTTTATGTCTATATAGTGTGCCCATTTTTTATGGACCTTTTTTATGGTTTGTGAAATATGGACATCAAAGTGTAGGTTTTTGTCAATTTTTACACCCAGAAGTTTGGTGTGGTCAAAGGGAGTGATAGTAGTACCATTTTTGGAAGTGATAGTAAAGGCTGTAGGGATAGGTGTGGATTTGTTGGGGGTGAAAAGAAGCAATTTAGTCTTGTTGGGGTTTAGGATAAGTTGGATCTGAGCATTCCAGTTTTCCACAGAGCTAAAGGATTCCTGAGTGAGTTGTTGTAGGGTGGTGAGGGATGGTGCAGAGCAGATAAGAGTCAAATCATCTGCATACTGTATAAGGGTAGCATGCTGGGTGGAGGTATGGAGATTGTTAGTGAATATGGAGAAAAGAACTGGGCCTAATACTGAGCCTTGAGGTACACCTAAGGTAGTTGGAAATAAAGGAGAAAGTACGCCTTGCCATTGGACAGATTGCTGCCTATTAGACAGGTAGCTTCTAAACCAAGCAATAGTAAGAAGAGCAAATGATAGGGAGGCTAGGGAATCTAATAGTAGGGAATGTGAGACCATGTCAAATGCTTTTGAACGTCTAAGAATATAGCAGATACAAAGTTGTTGTTATTTCTGTGTTAGTTAACGAGGTTAGTAAAAGAGAGTAGAGCAGTTGTTGTACTCTCGTGTTGCCGGAAACCATGTTGAGTGGAGGAGATGAGGTTGTGTGAGTTCAGGAATTGCATGACTTGAGTGTGAATACATTTCTCAAGTAGCTTAGATAAGGGAGATAGAATGGCTATGGGATGATAATTAGAGAAATCATAGGAATTGCCACCTTTGTGAAGAGGAATAATGTATGATACTTTCCATAACTGCGGGATACAGGCTTCTTGTACAGAGCAGTTGATAAGGATGGAGACTGGGTAAGCTAAGGATTCAGCAGCTGTTTTTAGGAAGTTGGCTGGTAGATTGTCAGTGGCAAGGGTGGTAGGTTTCAGTTTTAGGATGAGTTTTTTAATAGTAGATGTAGGAACATGTGAGAGAGTAAAGGAGGGGATGTTATGAGGTCATTTGTATGGGATATTTAAATGGATGTTTTTGGATAGTTGGGAGGATAGAGTCTGTAAATTGGTGATTGAATTGGGAGGCTATGTTATTAGTATCGTTGGTGGAGCTGGGAGTGGGGGTGGTTGTTTTTCCAGGTTTTAACAGGGAATTGATGGTATGCCAAAATATTTGGGGATCTTTAGAGTGTTTATTTTGGGCACTAAGGAAAAATTCTGTTTATCAAGTTTGGTTAGTTTCTTGGCCTGATTTCTAAGTTGTTGGTATTTGTTCTTAGATATGCTAGGGTTTTCCCTGTTCCAGATTTTCCAAGCCTTATCTCTAGACTTCAGTAGGGCTCTTGTGTCCCTACTGAGCCATGGGGCAGGGCTCTTGTGTCCCTACTGAGCCATGGGGCAGGGCCCTTGTGTCCCTACTGAGCCATGGGGAAGGGTCCTTGTGTCCCTACTGAGCCATGGGGCAGGGTACTTGTCTCCCTACTGAGCCATAGAACATAGTTTGTCTTGACTCTAATTTTTCTAATGGGTGCAACTGTATTAAGGACATTAATGAGAGTACTGTTGAAGTAGTTGATGGCCTGGTCTAAGCTTAGGGTATGAAGTGGTTTCCAGTTACTTTGTTTTAGAATGTGGCTAAGGTCCTGTATATTTTGTTTACGATCATCTCTTACTTGTCTATAAACTATGGGCTTGGATAAGTTAGTGCATTTACTTAGGAGGAATGTGGGGAGGTGGTCACTTAGACTGTCTGGTGGTAGACATCCAGTCTGGTAGTTTAGTTTGTGGCAATTTACAAGTGTCCAGTCTAGTATAGACTATTTAAGGGTTTTTTTTATCTATTCTAGTAGGTTCTTGGATGAGTTGGGAGAAGCCATAAAGACTGATATGGTTAGTGAGGTTGTTAGAGTTACAGGCTAACCAGCCAGTATTTAGGTCACCTAGTAGGTGGTTTCTTGTGGAAGATTATCTGTGGTTCATTGTACAATTTACTCAATGGTGGGAGAGTTGTTGCTTGGGGGAATGTAACAGCAGAGTATATTGACTTTTTATGAGTTGTTTATATGTAGAACTGAGCATAAGGTTTCAACATTTTGAAATTTAGGTAGGGGGTTTCTAGAGGTTTTATGTTGTGTGTCTTTAAAGTGAATAGCAACCTGACCTCCCTTCCTGCCTACTCTATCTAGTCTCAAGATATTATAACCTGGTGGGAGAATGTCTTCATTTTGTGTACAAGGTTTTAGCCAGGTCTCAGTAATGGTTAGTACGTCTGGGGAGTAGTGGGTTATAAATGCATGTAGGTCAGGAAGTTTTTAGATATACTCCTGGTGTTGATGTTAAGAATTAATAGGTCAGAGTTTTGTTTGACTGATAGAAGGGTGTTAAGTGGTCCTGGGTTTAGGTGTATGTCTCCTGATCTAAGTAGTCTCTTTGCAATAGATAGTATATTTTTTATAGTGTGTATAATTTCCATGTTAGATCTAAATGATATTTTTGTAGTGTAAGATGTTGGTATGTGAAACTTATAAATGCGTAGTATTGAGTTATCTTTAAATAATGAAGCACTGATAGGGAAATCTGTGTGTGAGTTTGTTTCTGTGCAAGTATGTGTTGTATGGAATACAGTGTTTTCTACTGATGTGTTAGTATGAATGGTTGTGATGTGGGTTAGGTATGTGAGGGTAAGACAGAGTAATCCTAAGGTGAGATGCATTTTTTGTGGAAGTGATAGTTGGCTATTATTAGTGTTGTGGTAGAAATACAGAGACAAGCTTCAAGGCATGGTCTGTAAGTACTATGTTTGTTAGAGGCAGAAAGTTTGAAAGTGGGTGTGATTGGAGAAAATTATATGAGATAGTTGATTGGAGGATGGTGTGGTCAGGTGATGAGGGGTTGAAATAAATGTAGGAGTAGTGAGGGTGGGTGGAAAATGGGGGTAGGGTAGGGGAGTGGAGCGGGGCCCAACCAGACCTCCAGAATACAGAGCCAATCAGATGAATGTTCAGTACAGGACAATAAATTCAATTATATAAATGAAAATAAACCATACCAATACAATCTGAGTTGCAAACATTATGCATTACAAATTATGCCAACACAACTGTAGCTGCAAACATTATACATCACTTATAATATCTCAGTTGCAAACATTATGCATTACAAACCATGCCGACACAACTGTAGCTGCAAACATTATACATCACTTATAATATATCCAGTCATTGTTTGTCAACCATTACAGTTCATTCAGTTCCTCCCTCCTTTTAAACCTTGTTCTTCCTCTGCATGTATTGATCCCACACTTCCCATTTTTCCTATGTAAATTGCTCCTATCCTTTTATAAAGATCCCAATTCCAGTTGTTTTATCTCTGTTATTATATTTGCTACTTCTAGTATAGCTGGTTTAGACTTTGACTTCCATTGTCTAGTAATTGCTTTTTAGCAGCCATAATAATTAGACTCAGCAAGGCCTTACTATGTCTAGGTAATTCTGATTCTGTATCATAACTCAAAAAATCATTCCCTGAGTTACATCAATTTGTTCACTCAGCATCTCCAACAGAGCAGTCTACAGAGCATCTTTAAAGTCTGCCAAGTCATTACACTCCCACAAAATATGTTCCAAGTTACCTCTTTTTTCCCCATTAGACCTCCAACATTTGCTGTTGACCTGGAGGAAAAATTCTTTGAAGTTTACTTGCGGTATAAAAATACCTATCTAAACACTTACAAGCAAAGATCCTAAATCTTCTACACTTTGTTGCATATTTGGGAGACATACATATATTCCCCCCAGTGTGTCTTTGTGAATTGCTTATCCAATCTCTCTTCCCAATCCTTTCTAACCCCCTCTGATTGATTCTAATAGTTATGCAATATTTTATATGCTTTACTAATTATTCCTTTCTTTACAGCAGCTTCTGTTCTAGATTCTACTAAAACCTCTACCAATGCTGGTCTTTCATTTAGGATTCCCTATTTCTTTCTCTTTCTCTATACTCTGATATCAATCCTTGATGAGGAAGGCAATCTCTAACCTGCAATCCAAATACCTTCTCAGTATCTTCTCATTCTATTACCTTCCCCTCTCTAGTTATCTGCTCCCAGTACCTTGGCTCCTTTACCAGTTTTCTCCAATAAAGTCCAACTGCTTTTGCTTATTGTCTATATCCTAATTGCAGTCATCCTATCTGCAGAATCTCATTTCTCCATTACGTTCTTGGCTTAGTTCTTAGAATACTTTCTGCTACTTTATGAATATAATATTCTGTATGATAATTGTTATTCTTCTTAAAGGTCTGCATCCAAAATCCCAGTCTCTCCTTGTTTCTTGAGCTTCCCCCCGTTTCATCATCACCTCTTTCCACTTTTAATTATAGTTTTCTGCTTGTGCTATGTTTAGGAGCCTTAACTGTATTACTATGAAATACCTCTTCAAATTGGGTAATTCCTATCCTCCCTGTTCTATTGGAAGAGTAAACTTATCCCACTTTATTCTTGCTGTCTTCCCCTCCTAAATAAAATCCTCCAGCTCTTTATTAATTGCTATCTACAACTTCTACTCTGGTTGATAAAAATATGCCTGACCTGTGTATAAGACTAAAGGGACTAAAACATTTTAACTGCTTGTATCTTACTATTGATATCAATCTAACAGAGCTTCCATTTTCTCATTTTTTATATTATCTTTTATTCAGTCTCTTCTCACATATGTGCCATTTATTCATGTACATTTAGTCTGTATTATCAAATCTTCAAGTTTACAACATAGTAGTTGTAAATTAGAACACTGTTTAAAATAAAATGATGGACTATTGCCTAGTATTTTCCTAACTTCCAAATATTCTAGTAGAACACGCCTATTATTTTTTAAAATCTTCCATATATCATACCTACCTCTAGACGAGGCTGTGTAAAAATTCAACAACATTTTTCTGAACATACTTAACTGTCTTGCTTCTCTTAGGAAAATAAGAGTTAAATCCCTTTGCACTCCATGGCTATCCCAATCCACTAGCTCTCTCATGCTCAAAAGCGACAGCGCCTGGAAAGTCTGGACTAAGACAAAATCCCCCAACCATCAACAAACCTATAAAGAACTCCATAACCTCAATATCATCCCCAGCATCAAAGAAGAAGTATAATAAAGGGACAGATGGTGAGGTATTCTCGGCTCATTAGTGATGAGAGAACCTTTGATAATGAACTATACATTTTGATAGATTTGTTTATGGAGGGGGGTAACCAATGAAGATTGTGAGTAAAGCGAAATGTGAAATAAAAGAAAAGAGGCATGCATTATACCCACCGATATTACAAAAGGGTGGGGAGCTACCGGAAGCTACCCACAAAAGTAGGGAAGGGGATCCCATTGTGCTGTGGTACAACAACTTGACCCCGACTATAATTAACATCATTTATAAAAGTTGGGACTTGTGTTTCGAACAAGACAGAAAGGTGAAACTCGGGCATAAGCCCTTGGTGGCTTACAGCAGGGGTAGAAATTTAAAGAATATCTCGGAAGGGCACATAAATCAAGACAGAATAAAGCAATATGGATCACTAATGTTTAAATGTGGGACTTGTAGGTTTTGCAAGGTCATTAATGATGGCCCACATGTATCAGCAACTAGTTCAAATTTGACCTTAAAATGTCCTGGTAAATGTAACTGTAATTCTAGCAACATGGTTTATCTAGCAACCTGTACCACTTGCCCTGGATTTTATATAGGTAAAACCACACGTAGGCTCAGGGATAGAATAAGTGAGCACCTTAGAGCCATTAAAAACAAAGATGTGCATAATGTCCTCTATCTTCACAATGTTACATGCACTGATTTTAAAAAATATATATTTTTTGTGATATATAGAGTGATGCAGAAAGAAAGTGAGGGAGATGAAAAATTGGAGGTTGAGGCAAGAGAGGTAAAATGGCAACTTAGACTAAATGTCACAGTAGCTCCAGGACTTGATGCTATTTCACTGATTCCAATATTAAAACAAAGGGCTTTGGTTGTATAGAAAAAAGAAAACAAGTATTGCCTAGTTTGCTTATTTGTACATGTTGGATATGTACAACAACAATTTTTAAAAAACATGTTTTATATATGAATTTCTTATAAAAATATTTTTGGTTTGTTATATACAAATGAACATTTAAATGTATTGAATTTTGTTGTGTGTCTTTAAATGAGATGAAGTATTCAATGGGATGCATACTTTACACTGGGTTACATAAGGAGAGTGCTAGATGTATTGTAATTGACTCTGAAGAATATGTAAGGTGAAAGCGCTAAGTCTGTTGTGCTATTAAACACGTTTTTTGTATTTGTTTGCTTCCTGTGGCTGGAAATTTTATTTTCATTTTATTTTAGTTTGTGTGTCAGTTGACACCTTTGTTTTTATTTAACTCCATAACCTCACTAAAAAACAAGTCAATAATGATAAGAAAAACTTTTACCTATAACCACAGACAGCCCATCACTGTAACCCCCCCAAAAAAACTTCTGGAACTCTGTCAATCAAATCCTGAACCCAGGCAATCACACTATACCCACCCCCTGTCCAAACAGCACTCCCCTCAAAACCACCACCACATTAAGCTCTTACTTCATTGACACTATCAGTAAACTCATGAAGTCTCCTAATTCCCCTAACCTCACTGACTTCTCCACCCCCATTAACCAAAACTACTCCTTCTCTCTAAAACCAGCTCCCACTAGCTGCATAAAAAATCTCCTACACAAACTTAAGACATGCTCTCCATCTGTGGATAACCTACCTCCACTCTTCCTAAAGCTAGCTGCTAACTGCAAAGCACTCCCCATTTCCATCCTTATTAACCGCTCTATATGAAAATCCACAGTGCCTTCACTCTGGAAACAATTCTTTACCATATCTATCCTCAAGGGACGTAACTCCACAGACCTATCTAACTACCAGCCTATTGCTATACTGTCTCCCCTCTCCAAAATACTTGAAACATGTGTACATAAGCAACTCATGGACTACCTGCTCCAACAAAACCTGTTCACTTCCACCCAACATGCTTTTTTTATTCCTCCCTAAATCTCTTATATATCTTAAACTCACATTTACTATCACATAGGTTCATAGGTTCATAGGTAGGTACTAGGCTATTGGCCCTAGGGCCTAAATAAGCATAGCCAAAGGTACCCTGGCTTTCGCCACCCAAGAAAAGTATTTTCCTGTGCCACTGTCGAGCAGAGTCATAGAAGTGATCCCCAGGGTGAATTTCCTATCTCCCATCCAATCATCAAGATTTTTCTTGAAGAGTGCTAATGAGGAGCTTTGTTTGATATAGATAGGTAGTTTGTTCCAGAGTATGGGAAGTCTCTGGGACAGGAATCTATCTCAGCAACACCATCACCAGTGTGGAAAGTCACACAAAGCTTAGTCATCACAGACGATCAACTAAAATTTGACCTTCATGTCCACCACTGCATAAAGAAAACACACCAAAAGCTAGGCTTACTGTATAGAAATAAAAAAATCCTTACAGAAGACTCTAGTATGCATACCTTCTCCCAAGCCTTCTATACAGTTCACACTAACCTACAATCCTCTCTCCTTACCAAACTTAAAACCACTTACTACAAAGTAGCTAGGTTCACAGCTAACTTGACCTCAAATTAACATCACTGCCTCTCACTCAAAGCTTTAAACTGTCTAGAATTCCCTCACCAACTACTATGCTCTCATCTACTTATTATTCATTCCAGTCCACAGAAAATGGACATACATCCAGCTGGACTAGCCCGGTCAACAAATGCAAATGTAATGTAAATCTCAATAGGCCCTCCACTTGCCCAGACATTTCTACACTCATCTCTCTTTATACACCCCCTAGAACCCTCAGGATCTCTGACCAACTGCACCTTGAAATTTATAAGCCCAAAAGATCCATAGGACAAAATCTATATAGCTACACTCCTGCCTTATCCAGGAATAAGCTACCCATGCCCATCAGAAAAATATCCCATGCACACAGCTTCTAAAAACCTCTAAGTGAACACTGACGAAATACTTGGTCATTTAACTGTAAATAATCCTGTATAAAATTTTCTTCCCTAAACACCTCATAATCCTCCTCTGTCTGACCTCTCCAACTACTACCTTTGAGCTATTCTTCTTAGTTGCTCCCTCTCACATATCCTCTGTCTAACTCACCCTGTTCTTACTACTTTCCTAACTTCTTCATCTTATTTCTACTCTTACTTTTAATACCCTGTCTTTGAGGAATAAATATTACTGATTTTGATATTGTCTATTTGACCAGTTATGAACGTAACTTATATATAGTTTGTCATTATGCTCTTTTTAGGCTCTGATTCTCTCACCAAGTGTACTACACTGTATATACTCTGTATTGCTCTCATTGAATATTATTATTTTTTGTATGCTTTTGTGGAGCTTCTGTCCGTGGACCTCCACTGAAAAAGGGCTTTAGCCCAGTCAGACATTCCCAGTCAACAAATGTCAAACAAACAAATGTGTTCACCTGCTGCAGTGTTTCAGTACATAAACAGGTCATCATTTATATATAAACAATACAATTTAATAAATTTATAAAATTAATTTTGGTACACACATTGCTCCTCCCAAATAGATACATAAATATTTGCATAGCTTGGAGCAGCAGTGGTCCCCATAAGCTGAATCATTTTTTTTTAATAAAATATACTAACATTCTATAGGGTGGCCACAGTGGTGCAGCAGTTAGCATTGCCATCTCACAGCAAGAGGTTCTCTGGTTCGATCCTCGGCTGGGGTGCCTTCTGTGCGGAGTCTGCATGTCCTCCCTGTGGTCGCGTGGGTTTCCTCTGGGTGCTCCGGTTTCATCCCACATCCCAAAGACATGCTGTAGGTGGATTGGACACACTAAATTGGCCCTAGGTGTGAGTGTGTACGTGTGTAAGCCTTCCGTAGAATGTTGGGCGTCGGGCTGGCAACTCGACACTGTAAAACTCCACTGCCAATTATGAGCGGACGGTGATCCGCTGTGGCGACCCCTAACCGGGAAAAGCCGAAAGAAGAAGAAGATACTAACATTCTATAATTTCTTCATTGTTAAAATCACTGTTCGGACTCAAAAGTCTGTCTTAGAATTGATGTAAGCATTGTGTGGAATTACAATTAGAGTGATTTTGCATCAAATGTAATAAAAATAGAAATCTTCAATATGTTTTATCTGTTTGACACAATCTTTCTAGCAAAATGTTTACTATTCTTAATAGAACTTTTAAAACCTGTAATTAATGGTTTCATAGTAGATTCAACATAAAGACTAAATGGTTCAGTAACCCATCTGCCATTTTGGATTAACAATTGGGTGATAGTAGATGTAACTAAACTATAACTAGTACTTTATTGATTACTGAAAAGCAAACATCATATAGAAACCTGATAAAAACATGAACATCAAAACACCAGATGTCAACCTTGAAGAACTTTTCATACCTTACTAACAATAAAAAAACATGCTTTCAGACAAACACACCATTTTCAGGTTAGCTGGTCAGAAAGTTAAAGGGAATGCCTGTATAAAAGTAGGAAGTATAATATGTTTTTAAAAAGTCTCATACTAAGTGTAATGATTCGAAAAGACTTTTGTATTGTAAACTACTGAAGGAGGGAATACACTTGGTACAGACACTTCAGGATGCTGAGACTTTGGTAGCTGCAGAGTTTTGTAGAAGATTGGGAGCTGAAAGGCCTCTGGGGCTGGGGAAACCATTACATCTTAGCTATCCTAGACTACGCCAACCAATTAATTGATGCAATAACATTGCCAATAGTCATCGCTAATGCTGTTGTCAGTTAATTAGTCTTATTTTTCTGTCTTAACGAGGATACCCAAAGTAATCCTGATGGATCTAGGAAGTTCTTTTAACTCCTAGTTATAACAACCTTCTGTTGGATGCTATGGATGCTATATGTCAATCAGATATGAGCATCTATGTACCATCTCCAGACAGATTACAATCTTGAGTTTTTCAATATTTTGTGATTAGATAGATGGGTTAATGGAATGATTAAATGAGACAGTAGAGACAAAGATGAATACAATTAATGAACAAGATGGGAGAATCAAGGGCCACGTACTATCTTTGTCCTGCTTAACACATTGCAAAAAAACCTGGAAAGAGGAAACAATACCCCACTTTAGTATATTATTCCAAAGCAGGAAAAGTTAGAAGACATTTTACCTTAGTAGTACAACATATGAGCAAGGCAGAGGAAGCTGAAGCCCACAGTTAAAATAGGAATGCGAGATTCAGGGAGATTTATTTCCTGCACGTGAATGGTAGTTCTCATACCAACTGAAGAAAACACATTTCTTGGCACTTTACATGGGCTCTGTGAAGTAAAAGAATGACTAGGTCCAGTTAGCTATAAGGTATCCTAACCTGTTAAGTGGAAACAAGAACAAAGCCACCATGTGTGTGTCCTAAAACCCTTGTATGCTAGGGAAATTATGGTGGTTGCATATAAAGTGCATTTCCACTGTAAGCTGCCAGGATCCGCCACATAACACAAGCACTCAGGTCACTCCAAAGCAAGTACAAATATGACTCTGTCATTGTTCATGCTGGTGTGAATGACCTGAGACGTACCTCTCTGGACTACATGAAAAGAGACATAGAGGAGCTCTCTGATCATGTAGCCCAGACTGGTATGACCCTGACCTTGAGTAGCATCTTGCCCTCACCAGGAATGATGCCACAGTATAAAGACAAAATGATCAATTTTAACAATTGGCTAAAGTATTGGTGTCATTCTAAGGGGATTCAGTGTCTGTCAGCCTGGAATGACATGCTTGACAAGCCACGTTGCTTCGCTAGGGACGGCTTGCACCTGTCACCCCTGGGCTTTCGAATACTGGCTAAGGCTCTTGCCACCCCCATAGTGCCTTTTTTAGGCAAGGCTCAAAAGACAAACCCACCTCCATAGACAACACAAGAAAGAAAAAACTAAGGGTAATGCTGCTCAACGCCAGAAGTCTAAACCTCAAGATGCACGCACTCGAGGCTCTCCTCAGTATGGAGGATATCGATATCTGTGCAGTGACAGAGACCTGGTTCAAGGCCCCAGAGAGCACCCCAGCACTACCGAGTTATACCTCATACCATGCTTTTTGGCCCAAAACTCAGACCGAACCACAAAAGGAGGGGAGTATCCATATTCATCAAAGATACCAATACCTCCAGGTTAGTGACACTACACAAAGCATCGGAGACCATCCATGTACAGCTAACAGTGGGCAAAACTGCCTTTCAGTTTGTAGCCTGCTACAGACCACCCTCCCAAACTCAGGAACCCCACTTGGCCTTCCTGATAACACTGGAGAATATGAAGGTCTCTCCAAACACAATAATATTGGGTGACTTCAACTACCCAAACATTGACTGGGAAAACTACTCAAGCCCCAACACACCCTTGCCCAACGGTTCCTAGAATTTCTAAACTCAAATGCTATGGAACAACTGGTCATCACTCCCACAAGAGGGGATAACATATTGGACCTGGTCATCACAAACATGGGGACTCTATGTTCCACACCAGAGGTATGTCTCTCATTGGTAAGATCAGACCATAAATTAATCTCACTGGACATCCATATCCCATCCCCACCCCCAGCCAAGGAAATCACGGTGAAAATTTTCTCAAAATCAAATTTCATACTTCTCAAAACCGAGGTGGAATCCTTCAAAGCCACCGGGCCAGTGGAAAATACGGCCCAAACAGCAGAATCCTTTACAAATGCATTCTATGGACACCTACAGGAATGCATGGATCATGCTATCCCAAATAAAACGAAGACTCACTCCTCCAAAGGCAGGAGACCAGTCTGGTGGACCCCAGCCATAAATAAGCTATACAACAGAAGGAGGAAGCTGCTACATGATAGAGCAAAATCCCAAAAAGGGAAGGCATCTCTGATCAGTACTAGCAAGAAACTACGATCCCTCATAAAATTATCTAAGGCCAGCTTCGAAAGAAAAATTGCACAAGACACTAAAGATAATCACAAGGCCTTCTTTAGTTATGTCAGGAATCTCGGGGGCAACTCCCAGATATGCTCTGAGTTAGTATAAAATGACAAAAAATACACTGATCCCACAGACATTGCCAACATCCTGGCAGACAGGTTTAGTGCATACTTTCCACCCCTTCCCCCCAAAAAGACCAAATGTCTATCCCAATAGAATGTAGTCTCCCTGGCATCACAAATGCACAGGTGAAAGCTGCCTCTCCAAAGCAAAAAACACAGCATCAATGGGACCAGATGGTGTCCTGGGCTGTGTCTTACATGAGCTCCAAGAAGAACTAAACCACACATAAAGTCACTGTTTAATCTCAGCCTTACTACAGGATATGTACCCAAGGAATGGCATACAGCAACAGTGGTCCCGCTCCACAAAGGTGGTGCCACAACGGACCCAGGAAACTATCGCCCTAGAAGCCTGACTAGTCTGGTCTGCAAAGCTATGGAGCGTATCATCATGGAACTCATAAACAAGGACATTGGTAACCTCCAGACACTGGATCCCACCCAATTCGGCTTTGTTAAGGGCAGATCTTGCCTCTTGAACCTAGTCGACTTCTTTGAAACAGTTACCAAGGCCATAGATGAAGGGAAGGTAGTCCACACGGCCTACCTGGACCTCGCAAAAGCCTTTGACACAATACCCCACTCGGGCATCATAAATAAGCTCACCAGCTTAAATATCAACCCCTATGTCACAAGATGGGTTGCAAACTGGCTCAGGGATAGAACCCACATGGTCAGTATTGCAGGTGCCATGTCAGACTCCAAACCAGTTACAAGTGGCGTCCCACAAGGCTCAGTCCTGGGACCTCTCTTGTTCGGTATATACTTCTCTGAGGTACAGGCTAATATGGGAGGACTTTGGCTGACCAAGTTTGCAGATGACTGCAAACTGGGTCCCATGACTGACTCTCTGGCTGACACAAGCATCCTCCAAAAGGGTCTCACAGAGACGGATAACTGGTGCCAGAGCCATGACCTTAAGCTAAATGCCAAAAAGTGCATAGTCATCCCCTTCGGGAAAAACAAAGTGCCCACAAATTACCATATAGGTGGTAATCCATTAAGTACGGAAGAAGTAATTAGAGATTTGGGGACCCAAGTAGATAGAAACCTCTCTTTTGACAATCACATTCCCAGAGTGGTTAGAAAGACCTTCTATATAGCCCACCTTATCATGAAAGGGTTCACATCTAGAACAAGAGAGGTCATTGTGCCCCTCTACTCATCACTCATCAGGCCCATAATTGAATACAATGCCCCATTTGGGATGTACCTTACCCGACACCTGCAGCAACTGGAGAGGCCCCAAAAGTACCTCACCAAGAGGATCAAGGGACTCAAACAGATGCCCTATGCAGTTCGGCTAAAGAAACTCCAGCTCTACTCAGTCGTTTACCGCCTACTCAGAGGTGATCTATGCCTGACGTATAAAGCCATGTCCAACCCAGAATTAATGGACATGCTCCACCTCAGGAAATCCAAATCCCTTAGAGCTACATGCTACAGGGACTTAAACCTCAGCACAGAAATAAATAGGACATGCTGGAGGGACAGATTCATATCCCAGAGGCTGCCCTCACTCTGGAACAGAATCCCAGTCCATGTTAGGCAGAGCCCCTCGCTGACCCTCTTCAAGAGAAATCTTGACGAGTGGATGGGAGATCGTAAGTTCACCCCTGGGATCTCTTCTGTGTCCCTGCTGGACAGGGGCACAGTAAACTAACCTTAAAAGGGCTATCTTCTGTGACCTACTCTACAGAGGCACAGTAAACCGATCTAAAAGGGTGGCGAAAGCCAAACACACTCTGGCTAGGCTTGTAAATGCCCCAGGGCAGATAGACTAGTATAAACCTATGAACCTATAACCTGTGGCAGGTTGTTAGGTCTGACTGTGCACCTGAGATAAAAACAAGAGAAACACTGTCCATTTTCCAAAGAAAGGAGGTAAAGGAGTTTATTAATAAAGAAAAGTATGTATTTTCATCTTTATAATGTTGAACTACAATGTTAAGATATGGTGTGTCACAGCCATGCAAAAGAGGTGAAGCTCTATCCATTCAGGATTACTAAGGAAAAACATAAAATGTTGCCGTGGAGGTAAAAAAGCTGTTGGTTATAGGCTTAATTGGGGTCCCACAGGAAATGGAATAGCCTCATTATGCTCTTGCTCAAGTAAGATTGATTCATATACTTTTGTAAAAAATTCAGGCAGCTAAAGTGCATTTCCATTTTTTGGCCTTATCATATGCCATGGGCAGATTAATTGACTGAGAAGCTGGCCCTATCAAACACCTCACAAACTTGAATATAACAAAGGGGTGCTAGTATGTGCCTTTCACAGACAGGATAAAGGAACATGTGGCTTGTTTCCATGACATTTAGATGTTGTCATTATATAATTCTTAATCTGGGTTTCATGAGGCCCTTATAACATTTGAAGTTTTCGATGGACAAGCTACTGTGGCCATGCATTTATTAGCAGTTGCAAAATTTGATGACATAGCCATGTATGGTCAAGAATAAGCATCTCATAGCCAGTTTCTTGGCAAATAAGGATAAACTATGAGCGTGACTTGGACTGCTTAGGCTGATCAAGAAACTGGGCTGTAGCAGAGGTACCTAGAAGGGGTGGGTGTGAGCATCTGACACTAGCTCAGCCATTCTATGAAATGGTAATCATGTAATCCATTACAAAGCCAGTACCTTCTGGTGAAAGCTGTACACAGCATGCAACAGTAAGGATTGGGGATGAATGCCTGGCTTTGTTGGGCTGTACTTACTCAGTAGCTCTACAGCACATGTACAGAAACATGCTTGCACTTTGGTGAAATAGCATAACAGACAGAGCATGTCAGCCTTCAAGGGGTGGGGTTAGGCTCTAAATGAAAAAAAAAACAGCCTCCTGTAGGTGCTGAATCAATGCAGTTTCACAGACAAAATGTGATTTGCAAGATGTATTTTCCTCTGGTAGAGGAAGACCCCCCCCCCTCATTGGAAGATATGAAATGCAAATGCCCAGGTGGGAAAATAGGGAATGGATAACTCAACAAAGCATATGGAAGAGAGCCCGATAATCAGGAGATGAGAGAATAAAATAATATAAAACAAGGATGGGCATCCCATCTATTCAAGATGAAGACAGTACTTGTTCTCTTTGGGACAATACAGTGACTGCCAAGGAGGACAAAAATGCAACTAGCCTGAAAAAGCCTCTGCAATTTGATTATATATTGTAGGCAGGGACCTTTTTAAGCTACATGCAGAAAATGTGGAGGCAATCCAAGGCTGAGTTGCATTAGTAAAGTACATGTCTTCTTGTGACAAGGCAGTTACTATAAATGGTTTATACTGGATATTGTCACGGAGGCTGCTCCTGTGTTACACCTGATTAGGTGCCCTAACTGTATGAAATAGATTAGGGACTAAGGAAACAGGACATTACCCCCCCACCCCCCCAGAAAAAGAAGTATTATATATTAAAGCATAAGATAAACATTGCAGAAGTTGGAAAAGCTAAATCTACAGTTACAGAGGAAGAGAAAAGTTATATAAACTTCAGTAAAGCATTTTACTGGTATGTAAACTTTAATGAATTCTAAATAATGTGGCACAGCCATGCAAAATAGGTAGAGCTCTGTCCATTCAGTATTCCTGAGGAAAAGTGAGAAAATGTTGCTATGGAGGTAAAAAAGCTGCTGGCTGTAGAAGTTACAAAAAGTGCCACATATTACCATAAACAATATATTTAATCCTGTCTGCATTATCGGGATCTTACCAACCAAATCACTATATATTCCCTTTTAAATTATTTCACTCCATCATCCCTATAATAGCAATCTACTTAACTATAGTTGCAAGTGTTTCTGCTGAGTAACATAATCCAGTGTGTATGTGATACAAGATATATTTTCCTTCCAAATTAAAAGCATCAGTCTCTGAATAAGCAACTACAGTGGTTAGCATTGCCGCCTCACAGCAAGATGTTCTCCAGTTCGATCCTCGTCTGGGGAGCCTTCTGTGCAGAGTCTGCATGTCCTCCCTGTGGTCGCGTGGGTTTCCTCTGGGTGCTCCGGTTTCCTCCCACATCCCAAAGACATGCTGTATGTGGAATGGATACTCTAAATTGGCCCTAGGCATGAGTGCATGTGTGTGTGTGCCTTCCATGGAAGGTTGGCCGCCAGGCTGGCAACTCGACACCATAAAACTCCACTGCCAATCATAAGCAGACAGGTGATCCGCTGTGGTGACCCCTAACCGGGAAAAGCCAAAAGAAGAAGAAGAAGTCTCTGAATAAGCAACTGAGCATATTATTAAACTATTGCATGACAAAAGCAATGATTTGAACTCTTAATCACCAAGAGAATATATATATATATATATATATATATATATATATATATATATATATATATATATATATATATATATATATATACATATATACATATATACATACCACCTGGTAACAACATCCCCATACTGGAATCTGTCCTATCTTGGCTCTCCCAAAACATCACCTACAAGACCATCTTTCTCAGTTTTGTAAATATTAATTGGCAAAAGATAGTCACCACCTCCTCCTCCACACACATAAACCTCCATGGCTTCCATCAGATTATTGCTACCCCTACTCGTTACAACAAGAATAATGCTAAGAGCTCCACCTTAGACTGGATTCTTACCTCTGATCCTACCCTGTACCACAACCCGAGCACCCTAGCCGACTTAGTAAGTGACCACCTCCCACCCAAAGTTCATAGACACTCCCTCCAAATACTCAAGTCCCACCTCTGCAAAGAATGTCGAAACCTTTCTTCCTTTAATGCAATACCTTTAATGATAGCTTAGGTTTTATTAACTGGTATCTCATTAAATACCTTCCCCTCAATGATGTGTATCAAAAAAAAAGAAAAACCAACAAAAAACTAGGCTTTCTCTACAGAAACAAAAAATTCCTAGCTCCCAAAACCAGACCCTCTCTTGCTCAAACCTTTCTCCTCTCTGCCCTTCTCTATGCCTTTCCTGTCCTTACCCATATCCAGACATCACTACTATCCAAACTCAAACAAGCCTGTAACAGTATTGCCAGATTCACCAGTAACATACCATACAAATCCCATCATTGCCTTACCCTAAAGCAACTCCAGTGGCTTGAATTCCCCCAGCTCCTGCTTCTTTCACAGCTGCAGCTCACTCACTCCCTACTAAATAAATCCTTGGCCTGTCCCTTACTCTCTTCATTAGTATCCCACTATACTCTGACTCATCCACTTCATAGCTCAGACCAGAACCTTCTAGATATATATAAACTTCACAAACATATTGGCAAGCTCCTTTATAAACACTCTATTTCCCAAGCTCGGAATAGACACCCCCCTATAATATGCAACATCACAAGTACCATCTGCTTCGAATCTGAAGTTAAAAACTACTTCCTAAACTCAAAAATCTGTTCTTGCCATAATTGTCCATGAACTCAAGTGCCTCTTCTTGCCATAACTTCTCCAAATCTATTTTTCAATCTGTCAGTCTTACACAAAAGCGTTTACTCTTCCATGTAAAGAATACCCTCTAAAACTCCACACTTCACTTAACAATAAACAGTGATTCCAGAATAGAGCATTAAAGTGAGTTGTTAAACTCTACTTTGCATACTCATGGATTCATTTGCTACCTTTAATGTAACAGTGAACTCAGGCTTGAGCATGAAAACTGAACTAAGTTGTTAAACTTTATTTTGCATATACCTGATTTCATTTGTACCTCTGCTGTATACAATACATGTCTCTGTTATCCTTATGTATCTCATTTCATTTTTTCTCTCCTGTATGGACATTGTTAATTTCTTATATTTTGCTGTATTGTAATCATTAAACTGAAGTTTTGTATTTTTTTGGAGCTTTTCACCTTGAGTCTCCACAAAAAATGAGTTAATGGCTGAGATGGACTAACCTGGTATATATATATATATATATATATATATATATATATAGATTTACAGTTAATAATATCAAAAGCACATTAAAAAGTTTTTTTGTTGCTGAAAAAGAAAAACACAGAAAGCTCATTTAACAGAATGCTCAAAATGCTGAAACCTCATTTTTTGTAGTATTTGTTGATAGGAATATAAAATTGGATGTTAGACTGAAAAGGTTTTAGTGGGCAGTGTGTGTTTGTGTGTATGTGTGTGTGCAAGAGTTCATAGGTTCATAGGTAGGTACTAGGCTATCTGCTCAAAGGCATTTATAAGCCTAGCCAGAATGTGTTGGCGCCCCCTTAGATTAGTTCCCTGTGCCTCTGTCCAGCAGAGCCATTGAAGTGATCCCCGGGGTAAACTTTCTGTTTCCCATCCACTCATCAAGGTTTCTCTTGAGTGTTAGTGAGGAGCTCTGCCTAATGAAGATTGGAATCTTGTTCCAAAGCATGGGAAGTCTCTGGGACAGGAATCTATCCCTCCAGCACATCCTATTTATTGTTGTGGTGAGGTTTAGATCCCTAGAGCATATGGCTCGAGGGGATATGGTTTTATTTAGGTTCAGCATGTCCATCAATTCTGGGTTGGACATGGCCTTGTATGTCAGGCAGAGATCACCTCTGAGTAGGTGGTAAGCAACCAAGTAGAGCTGGAGTTTCTTCAATCGAGCTGCATAGGGCATCTCTTTGAGGCCATTGATCCTTATGATGAGGTACTTCTGTGGTCTTTCCAGCTGTTGCAAGTGTCTTGTAAGGTACATCCCAAATGGGGCATTGTACTCTATGATGGGTCTGATGAGTGATGAGTAGAGGGGCACAATAACCTCTTTTGATCTGGATGCAAACCCTTTTGTGATTAGGTGGGCCACATAGAAGGATTTTCTAACCACTTTGGCAACGTGATTATCAAAGGAGAGATTACTATCTACTTGGGTTCCCAGATCCCTTATTACGTCTTTCGTATTTATATTGTGGGTACTTTGTTTTTTCCAAAGGGGATGACTATGCATTTTTTGGCATTTAACTTGAGGCCATGGTTTTGACACCAGGTATCCGTCTCAGTGAGACCCTTTTGGAGGATGTCTTTGTCAGCTGGAGAGTCAATTATAGTCCCTAGTTTGCAGTCGTCTGCAAACTTGGTCAGCCATAGTCCTCCTGTGCTTGCCTGTACCTCTGAGAAGTATATGCCGAACAGGAGGGGTCCTAGGACTGAGCCCTGGGGAATGTCACTTGTAACCAGTTTAGAATCAGACCTAGCTCCCGCAACTCTTAAAATATGGGTTCTGTCCATGAGCCAGTTGGCAATCCATCTCATGACGTAGGGGTTTATGTTCAGGCTGGTGAGCTTGTCTATAATACCAGAATGGGGAATGGTGTCAAAGGCCTTTGTGAGGTCTAGGTAGGCTGTGTGTACCACCTTTCCCTCATCTATAGCCTTGGTAACCGTCTCAAAGAAGTCCACCAGGTTTAGAAGGCATGATCTGCCTTTAACAAAGCCGAACTGGGTAGGGTCCAGTGTTTGGAGGTTCCCAATGTCTCTGTTAATGAGATCCATGATAATGTGCTCTGTACCCTTGCAGACCAAGCTAGTCAGGCTTATAGGGGGATAGTTCCCTGGGTCTGTTGTGGCTCCATCTTTGTGGAGTGGAATAACCATTGATGTGCGCCACTCTATGGGCACGTAGCCTGTGGAGAGGCTGAGTTTGAACAGTGTGTTTAGGTGAGGGGTTACTTCATCTTTGAGCTCATGTAGGATGCAGTCTGGGACGCTGTCCAGTCCCATTGATGCTATGTTTTTGGCTTTAGAGAGGGCTGTTTTAACCTGGGTGTCTGTGATTTCAGGGGCACTACATTTTTCTGGTATGGTTATGGGCCCTTTTGGGGGTGAGAGGGGGGGGTGTTTGCACTGATCCTGTTTGCCAGGATGTTGGTGATATCGGTTGGTTCAGTATATTTTGTGCCATTCTGCACTAACTCTGAGCAGATCTCAGAATTGCCACTTAGATTCTTGACATAGCTAAATAATGCCTTGTGGTTATCTTTGGAGTCCTTGGCAATTTTTCTTTCCAAGCTAGCTTTGGATGATTTTTTGAGGGATCATAGTTTCTTGCTGATACTGATCAGGGATGCCTTCCCTTCTTGGGATTTTACTCTTTGCTGTACTAGTTTCCTCCTTCGCTTGTATAGCTTGTTTATGGCAGGGGTCCACCAGACTGGTTTCCTTTTCTTGGAGGAGTGAGTCTTGGTTTTGCTTGGGATAGCATGACCCATGCATTCTTGTAGGTGCCTGTAGAGTGCATTAGTAAAGGATTTTGCAGCTTGGGCAGCGTTATCCTTTAGCATGGGGGCTTTGAAACTTTTCACCTCAGTCTTAAGTAACGTGAAGTTTGCTTTTGAAAAGTTTTTCACGGTGGTTTCCTTGACTGGAGATGGGGGCAGAATGTGGATATCCCAAGTGATTAGTTTATGGTCAGATCTAACCAGCGAGGGGTTGACCTCCATTGTGGATCACCGGTCACCTGTGTTGGTGATGACCAGGTCCAATATGTTGTCACCTCTGGTGGGGGTGTTGACCAGCTGATCCAGGGTATTTGAGTTTATAAATTCTAGGAAATGTTGGGCAAGGTAGTTAGTCCTCGAGTAGTTCTCTCAGTTAATGTTTGGGTAGTTGAAATCATCCAATATTAGGGTGTTTGGTAGGACCTTTATGTTTCCCAGTGTTTCCAGAAATGCAGAATGGGGGTCCTGGAACATGGAGGGTGATCTGTAGCAAGCTACAATTTGAATTGCAGTTTTGCCCATTGTTAGTTGCACATGGATGATCTCTGAAGCATTGTCCTGTGCCACTAACCTAGAGGTGTGGGTATCCTTGATGAATATGAATACGCCCCCGCCATTTGTATTTTGATCCAGGTTTTGTGGCCGAAATGTATGGTATGAGTTGTAGCCTGGTAGTCCTGGGGTGCTCTCTGGAGCCTTAAACCAGGTTTCTGTTACTACACATATATTGATTTTCTCCATACTGAGGAGTGCCTTGAGTGCATGCATTTTGAGGTTTAGACTTCTGGCTTTGAGTAGCATTACCCTCAATTTTTTGTTACTTGTGCTATTTACAGCCATGGGTTTGTCTTTTGAGCCTTGCCTAAAAAAGGCACTATGTGGGTGGCAAGAGCCTTGGCCAGTATTCGAAAGCGTAAGGGTGACAGGTGCAAGCCATCTCTAGCGAAGCAGCGTGGCTTGTTGAGCATGTCATCCCAGGCAGACAGACACTGGATCCCCTTTGAATGACACCAGAAGTTTAGCCAATTGTTGAAATTGATAATTTTTTTCTTTATACCGTGGTATCATTCTTGGTGAGGGCAGGATGCTACTCAGGGTCGGGGTCATACCGGCCTGGACTATGTGATCAGAGAGCTCTTCCATGTCTCTTTTCATGTAGTCCAGGGAGGTAAGGCTCAGGTCATTCATACCAACATGGACAATGACAGAGTTGTATTTGTACTTGTTCTGGAGTGACCTGAGTGCTTGTGTTATGTGGCAGATCCTGGCATCCGACAGGCAGCTAACAGTAACCTTCTCCTTGTTCAGCCTAGTGAGTGGGACGTCAGTGTGTCTGACTATAATAGAGTCACCTGTTACTAGTGTGTTGGCTATGTTATTTTGCCTTAAGGGCTGTGATTGCATGGCACACTGGGTTTGTGAAGTATGTGTTTCATGGTTTGTGTTGGGGGGTGGAGGTTACTTGAGAGCTTCTCTAGCTTACCCTAAACAAGCTTAAACTGTTTTTTTTGGCTGTTTGCTGCATTATTTTAAAATCTGCACTTAAAGTTACTTTTTAGTCGAATTTGATCGAAAGTTTGTTTGTTTGTTTAATTTAACTGTTGAGGCTGCCCACTAAAGTGTGCTAGCCTGTGTAACTGATTTATCACTGTTTCTGCATTTTCTGTGTGTTTCTATCAAAAAAACAAAAAAATAATCCTTGTTTTCCCGCCTCTCCTCGACTAGTTTAGACCAGTTTACAGGCATTGCTGTATTCTGGGCTGTGGTGTAGTTCCTGTGTTGTCCATTACCTTACTTGGATAGAAGGAAGTTTCTTTGCTCACCAGTGGGAGTGGGGAGCCTTGAGCAGCCAACCTGTCCCTGTAGGAAGTGACCTCAGCACAAGAGCTGTAGTAATTGGTTGTTTTGGACCATTTCTAGCTCTTTTGTAGTTCCCTGTTTAAAATCCGCGTTTGCACGGCTTTGCGCGGTTGTGCGCATAGCGCAGCACCGGTTAAACTTTTTCTGGCTCCGCCAAGTCTGCTCTTCAAATTTTCCCTTAAGGAAGCTCTATTCTTAGTATAATCAGACTACTCGCTATATTATAAGCCTAGCACTAGTTCTCAAAACTTCTCTACTAAGTAAGCACTCTCGTACTAAGTAAGCACTACATCCACCTACCACCCTTGTGAATATTCACTTCCCTTAAAGGCACAGCACTCCCTTATACTGTTCTAGCATGTTGAGTGGTAGATTACTGGCGTCCTCTCCAGTTCAGCTGATTAATCTGGGTATCTTGAGACAATGCTACAATTGTCTCATGTAGACAGACAACCCTCTCCTCCTCCCAACAAACACAAATACATGTGAGAGATGCAACTATATAGCCAAACTGGAGGCTGAACTCTCTCAACTCAGGGCTGGCATGATCAGACAGGAGGAGATGGTAGCCACACACACAACAAACCCAGTCCCACATAGACCTACCACAACTGCAAACCAAACACATAAAAACACAAAGACATACTCGGAGGCTCTAATAAAAAACTTACCAAAACAACAGAGGCTCCCAATGCAGACATCCAAAAATCCACCACCTCAAAACAAAACACATGCAACACATACTTCAATAAATCAGTGTGTCAACCAATCACAGCCCTTAAGGCCAAACACCATGCCTGATACACTAGTAATAGGTGACTCTATAGTCAGACACACTGATGTCCCACTTACCAGGCTGAACAAGGAGAGGGTGACTGTGAGCTTCCTATCGGGAGCTAGGATCCGCCACATAACACACACACTCAGGTCACTCCAAAGCAAGTACAAATATGACTCTGTCATTGTCCATGCTGGCATGAATGACCTGAGACGTACCTCCCTGGACTACATGAAAAGAGACATAGAGGAGCTCTCTGATTATGTAGCCCAGGCTGGTATGACCCTGACCCTGAGCAGCATCTTGCCCTCACCAAGAATGATTTATTTATTTTATTTATTTATTTTACATTTGTTGACCGGGATAGTCCGACTGGATGCATGTCCATTTTCAGCGGAGGCCCGGGGAGAAAAGCTCCAAGGGTAAGCAGATACAGCATTACATAATACCAGCATTACATATTACAAACAGATTATTTACAGAGATTACATAAGTAAGCAAGTTAAACAAGTTCCACAGGTTAAAGTTAGTCCTGAGCACAAGTCAGGATTAAATTAAATTACACAGTAAACTGGTTAACAGATTTTTACACATTCGAATTAGCCAGGCTTGATACATTGACATAGCCAGTTAAGTGACAAATGTTGTTTGAATCTAGTTTTAAATTGACCTAAGGTGGAAAGTAAGGTAATATCAGCTGGAAATGAGTTCCAGGATGTACTTACAGAGTTTGCAAAGAGAGAATCACCGGCTGTGTTATTAATTTAGCTAGTCTGAATTAGTAGTTTGTTAGAGGATCGAAGCGGTCTAGGATTGTTATAGGGGGTGATAATATTTTTAAGTGCAGGAGTATTGTCCGGATTATAGAGGATTTTATAGGCCATAATCAGTTGGTTATACTGGATTAGGCTAGGTAGTTCAAGCCAACCAAGCTGATTTAGATTGATGCAATGATGTGTCCTAAAAGGCAGCCCAGTGGCAAACCTGGCAATGTGGTTGTAGCAAATTGAAAGTTTGCTAAGGACAGTCTTGTTCAAATTTGAGAGTAGAGGGGATGCATACAGAAGGGTTGAAAGAAGGTGAGAGCGAGCTATGGCAATTTTAGCTGGAGGGGTTAGGAAGGCTTTTATTCTGTAAAGTGACCCTAGTTTTTTATTGATGGTTTTGGTAGTTTGGTTAACATGTAGGTCAAATTTGAGATTATTGTCTATGATGACACCTAATAGTTTTGTAGATGGGTCAGGGGAGATTATTGTGCCATCATTTGATTTTATGGTAAAGGTGAAAGCGGTAGACCTACGTGTTGGTGAAAATAACAGCATTTTAGTTTTTTTGGGATTTAGGATCAGACGATGTTCAGAAAGCCAGTTTTCTATTGTATTAAAGGTGGTCTGGGTAGCTGACCATAACTCTACTGGAGATGTGGCTGAGCAAATCAGAGTAGAGTCATCAGCATATTGGATACAGCTGACTTTTGGGATGACAGTATAAAGGTCGTTAATGAAGATGGAGAACAGCAAGGGCCCTAGTATAGAGCCTTGTGGTACTCCGAGGGTGTTAGGTAGAAGGTTAGAGAGTTTGTTCTGTCAGAGAACAGCCTGCTGTCAGCCATTCAGGTAGGATTGAAACCATTGGAGGGCTCCAGTATCTAGACAGAATGTTTACAGGGTGTGGATTAAAAGTTGGTGATCAACCATATCGAATGCCTTGGAAAGATCCAAAAAGAGGGCTGAGGATATATAATTATTGTTGCGATTATGGTTTATGGTGTTAGTAAAGGCTAGGAGGGCTGAAGTAGTGCTGTGATGATGACGGAAGCCATGCTGAGTGTCTGCCATAAGGCGATTTTGGATTAGGTGGTGCATGAATTGTCTATGAATACATTTTTCCATAATCTTTGCAAGTGGAGAGAGTATAGCTATTGGCCTATAATTGGAGAATTCAGTAGAGCTGCCTCCTTTGTGAAGTGGGATTACATAGGATATTTTCCAGATGGTGGGAATTTTAGCTTCTACTATGGTTCGATTGATTAGTATTGAGACGGGGTAAGCAATAGCATCATATCCTGCCACAATACAAAGACAAGATGATCAGCTTTAATAATTGGCTCAAGTACTGGTGTCATTCTAAGGGGATCCAATGTCTGTCTGCCTGGGATGACATGTTGGACAAGCCACGCTGCTTCGCAAGGGATGGCTTGCACCTGTCACCACTAGGCTTCCGGATATTGGCTAAGGCTCTTGCCACCCCCATAGTGCCTTTTTTAGGCAAGGCTCAAAAGACAAACCCACCTCCTTAGAAAACAAAAATGGAAAAAAACTAAGGGTAATGCTGCTCAACACCAGAAGTCTAAATCTCAAGATGCAGGCTCTCGAAGCACTCCTCAGTATGGAGAACACTGATGTCTGTGCAGTAACTGAAACCTGGTTCAAGGCTCCTGAGAGCACCCCAGCACTACCAGGCTATACCTCGTATCATGCTTTTCGGCCCCAAAACCCGGGCCGAACCACAAAGGGAGGGGGAGTGTCCATATTCATCAAGGACACCCACACCTCCAGGTTAGTAGCAACACATGAAGCATCAGAGACCATACAGGTGCAACTAACCATAGGCAAAACTGCTATACAACTGGTAGTATGTTACAGACCACTCTCCCAATCTCAGGAACCCCATTCAGCCTTCCTGAAGACATTGGAGGATATGAATGTATCACAAAATACCATCATACTGGGAGACTTCAACTACCCAAACATTGATTGGGTACATTATTCTAGCCCTAACACCCTAGCCCAAAGGTTCCTGGAATTCATAAATTCAAATGCACTGGAACAACTAGTCACCTCTCCCACTAGGGGAGATAATATACTAGACCTGATCATCACAAACATGGGGACAAAATGCTCCACACCGGAGGTATACCCCTCACTAGTGAGATCTGACCACAAACTAATCACCCTGGATATACATATCCCACCTCCATCCCCAGCACAAAAGACCACAGTGAAAAACTTCTCAAAAGCAGACTTCACTCTTCTTAAGACTGAGATGGTATCCTTTAAGCCCACTGGGCCAGTGGATACCACATCCCACAATGCCGAATCCTTCACAAATGCTTTCTATGGACATCTCCAAGAATGCATGGATCATGCAATCCCAAATAAATCCAAGTTCCTTTCCACCAAAGGCAAGTGTCCTGTCTGGTGGACCTCAGCCATTAACAAATTGTATAACAAAAGAAGGAAGCTACTGCACGACAGAGCAAAATCCCATAAAGGGAAGACATCTCTGATCAACATTAGCAGAAAACTACGTTCTCTCATAAATACATCCAAGGCCAACTTTGAGAGAAAAATCGCTAAGGACACTAAAGATAACCACAAAGCCTTCTTCAGCTATGTTAGAAACCTGGGCGGAAACCTTCAGATATGCTCAGAGTTAGTTCACAACAACAAAAAATACACTGAACCCACAGATATTGCCAACATTCTGGCTGACAGGTTCAGTGCAAATTTCTCCCCTCCCTCACCCCCAAAAGAAGAAATACTTATCCCAGCTGAATGTAATCCCCCTGTCATCTCAGATGTCCAAGTGAGAACCGCCCTCAACAAAGCTAAAAACACAGCATCAATGGGACCTGATGGTATCCCGGGTTGCGTGCTACGTGAACTCCAAGAGGAGCTAAACCTGCACATAAAAATGCTTTTTAACCTTAGCCTTACTACAGGATATGTACCTGAACACTGGCGTACAGCAACAGGGGTCCCACTCCATAAAGGGGGTACCTCTACAGACCCTGGGAACTACCGCCCCATAAGCTTAACCAGCCTGGTCTGCAAAGCTATGGAAAGAATCATTATGGAACTCATAAACAGAGACATAGGAGACCTACAGACACTTGACCCCACCCAGTTCGGCTTTGTAAAGGGCAGATCCTGCCTTTTGAACCTGGTTGACTTTTTCAAAACAGTCACTAGAGCCATTGATGAGGGTAAAGCAGTCCATACAGCCTACCTGGACTTGGCTAAGGCCTTCGACACAATACCCCACTCAGGCATCATAGATAAGCTCAACAGCTTAAACATAAACCCTTATGTCACTAGATGGGTTGCAAACTGGCTAAAGGACAGAACCCATAAAGTTAAAATCGCTGGAGCAATGTCAGACTCAAAGCCAGTCACAAGTGGTGTCCCACAGGGATCTGTCTTGGGACCCCTCTTGTTCGGCATTTATTTCTCAGATGTTAAAGCAAACATGGGAGGGTTGTGGCTGACAAAGTTCGCAGATGACTGCAAACTAGGTGCAATAGTCGATACACCAGCAGACACATACATCCTACAAAAAGGCCTCACAGAAATGGACAACTGGTGCCGGAGTCACGGCCTTAAACTAAATGCCAAAAAATGTATAGTCATCCCCTTTGGGAAAAACAAAGTACCCACAAATTATCACATAGACAGCAACCCACTGAGTACGGAAAAAGTAATCAGAGACCTAGGGACCCAAGTCGACAGCGACCTCTCATTTGACACCCACGTTGCCAAAGTGGTTAGAAAAACATTCTACCTTGCACACCTCATCATGAAGGGATTCACATCCAGATCCAAGGATGTCATTGTACCCCTATACTCCTCCCTCATCAGACCCATGATTGAGTACAATGCCCCATTTGGTATGTACCTTACCCGGCATTTGCAACAGCTGGAGAGACCACAAAAGTACCTCACCAAGAGGATCAAGGGTCTCAAACATATGTCTTATTCTGCCAGACTAAAGAAACTCCAGCTCTACTCAGTAGCATACCGCCTGCTCAGAGGTGATTTCTGCCTGACATACAAGGCCATGTCCAATCAGGATCTGATGGACATGCTCCACCTCAAAAAATCCAAATCCATCAGGACCACGAGAGCTAAAGACTTAAACCTCGGCACAAGTATGAATAGGACATGCTGGAGGGATAGATTCATAACCCAGAGGCTTCCCATGCTTTGGAACAAGATCCCAGTTCATGTTAGGCAGAGCCCCTCACTGACTCTCTTCAAGAGAAATCTTGATGAGTGGATGGGAGATCGTAAGTTTACTCCAGGGGTCACTTCTGTGTCACTGCTAGACAGGGGCACAGTAAACTAATTCTATTATATAAGGGGACCATCATTGTGTCACTACTAGACAGAGGCACAGTGTTCTAAATCTATTCTATGCATTTTTGTACCATTTCATGGGGTGGCAAAAGCCACATCACTATGGCTAGGCTTACAAATGCCCCAGGGCAGATAGCCTAGTACTAAACTATGAAACTATGAATGTCTGCTTTGGAGGTCTCTGTTGCTTTTGCAGATTTTTATTTAGAGCCTCAGAGTATGTTTTCATGTATTTATGTGTTTTTTGCCGGTGCTGGTTTCATAGGTCTATGTGAGACTGGGGGTGTGATACAAGAAATTCCCTTCTCCTCTTGACTGTCTGATCCAGTCTTGGGTTGAGAGAGCTTAGCCTCCACTTTGGCTGTATAATTGCATCTCCCACATGTATTAGTGTTTGGTGGTAGGAGGAGAGGGTTGTCTGTTTAGATGAGGCATTTGTAACATTTCCTCAAAATGCCCAGATTCACCAGTTGGACTAGAGAGTACACCTGAAACTGCCCTTTGGGCATGCCTGGATAGGTACAGTGAACTGTTTTACTGATTGGCTGGTAAAGTCGAATAGAGAGACTTGTCCTTCTGAATATTCATGGATTTTAGGGTTAGGGTAAGGCTTAAGTAAGGAGTTAGTTTCACTGTTTTTGCATGTTTGGTGTTGTCTATGTGTGTGTGTTCTGTGTCCTTTTGTCTTGTGTAGGGCTACTGTTAGGAAAAGGGTTTTTAGTAGTGTAATGTGGTAATATGAAGGGTTAGGGGTGGGGGCAGGGTCAGCCCCATTGCCCACCTTACTCATGTGTGCTAAGCCTAACACTGCACTTAACTCCAACCCTAACCTTAATCCTACATATTACATTATTAAAATCCCTTTCCCCTAACAGTACCACTACCAACACTTGATTTAGGTTTTGTAGTTGGGGTGTATGATGCTGGGTGTTTTTAGGTGGACTGAGTTTTTCAATATTGTATGATTTGATGTTTTGAGTGTTCAGTGTTTTGTGGTTTTTGACTAATGTAAGTACTGATTCTTTTTCTTTTTTGCCTTAATGAGCATTCAGTAAAATGAACCATGATTATATATATATATATATATATATATATATATATATATATATATATATATATATATCAAAACAACTTTCAGCAAACCTTGGAGGTAACTTTTTTGCAAAGAACAATCCACTCCTTTACCTTGCATATGGCAGTATTTACCCCGTACTTCCCAAATATATATATATATATATATATATATATATATATATATATATATATATATACATACCTACTCCAAGATTGTGCAATAGTGGAGAAAAGGGAAGACACTATCACATAAGTTATTTAGGCATATTTTTTCAACAAATTCACTTTCAACTGAAGTGTATTCGACTGATCACATGACTCCAAAACCTAGTAAAACTGAAAAAAAAAAACAGGCTTGTGACAAAAATACATTGCTGTTCTTCAATTTGTACTATATATTACAGGTTCTATTTTTATTCCTCAAGGGAACACTAAACAATACCAGGTGATAATTGTACTGATACCTAAAAACACCTAAAGATGGAGGAAAGCTATTATTTATACAGTTAAGGACTTTATCATTATCACCCTCACTATAGCTGTATATTTTACATTTTAAGAAATACTTATTTAAACGTGAATGCAAATGTATCTAATACTGGAGCTCACCCACCAGACAAATACCTGAAGAATGTCCCAATGAATACCACTCTGCTAATGAGCCTTAATCACACCAACACCATGGAGTTAAACTAGGCAGGTGGGAGAGCTTTCCTAACACTGACTCCCCAACTGTTTCGCATTCATGCTAGTAATACCCACTTAGATTTCATTTTCCCAAATGGAAGTTATTTTTACACAGGTTCGAATGTACTCATTGCCCCAGATATCCATGCTGATGACTTGCAAATGCATTTAGTATCCATAGGCATGTAACTCTCTTCTTTGCCAGTGTTTAAAAAATACTGCTGTCTGCTCTTGGTTTTAATTAGGAAATATGAAGTCTGCACGAGATCATTTCTCTAATCAGTCTAAATTGGGGTGCTAGAATTTTTGTATCACCTCATCAGTTTTTGTGTAATAAAACTGCAGTTCTCTACAAGATCAACAAAATTATACCCATATTGAAAACAAGTTTCACTGTGTTTCCAACACATTTCTGATGACTTGAGAAACATTTGTACCAATCTCCATGACAGATAAAAATATTGATGCATTAATTTCCATAAAAAGTGTATCCAGTGAGTAATGTGCACCTCATTTTTGAAGTTCAATAACATTTCTGACCTTTTTCCTTCTAAAAGGCCCTCTCCAATAAGCTTTGCCATATTTGGCAAAAACATGTGGGATCAGATAGAACCACGGTTTTGAAGCCCTTGAAGTTACTTAAGTAATTGGCCTCTCCTCTCACTGTGTTCAAACTGGTAATCTATAAAGATTTATGGCAACTTATGTTTAAGATCTGGGTCTCATCTCTAAGAGTCAATATTATCTCAAACCTCTCAATAGTTATACAAGTCTCACTGGAGAATATGAAGTTATTCCTGGAAATTTTAGAAGGATTTAAGATTCCATAAATTCCTGAGATCACCTATTCACTGTATAAGAGTGTCAGTGGCACAACAGGTAGCACACTCACCTTTGGTGCAGTAGGTTGATGATTCTCTTCCTGCACCAGGTATATTGATAGCTGACACTGCATTGCTGCATAAGTGGGGTGCTGAACTCCTGACTTCTCGTTCTTGTTATGAGATGTTAAACCATGGACCCATCTGCATGACTTAGTTGTAGTGTAGCTACATGTAAAAGATCTCACAGCATCTAGCAAAAAGAGTAGGAGAAGAACCTCGATGCCCTCGTCAAATTTCCCCTAGTAGTATAAATACCACCTTGGATCTCCCCTCAAAAGAGGCCGCCTCCAGATATCTCTGATGACATCTTAACAGTACATCTTATAAAGCATGGCTGTCATCACTCTGTGCTCACTCTTCCAGTGTGGACCTTTCCATCCGTATTTTCCATCTGCTTGTCCTATCAGCTATCTAATATGTTTGATCTAGGTTATGCTCAATGAATTCCCAGTGCATTGTATTCAAAGACAACATCTGTAACCCATTCAAAAAATATTATTGTTAACAGATCTGAATTTGTGCTATACCAGTGTAAGACCTGATATCTGGGAGGCCAAAATCCCCTTGTTGCATGGAACCCAAATGCATCTATAAACTATTCCCGGGTTTGTACGTCTAAAAATATATTATGCAATCATTTTTGCCATGGTTTGAGTCCATAACTTGGACAGTTGTCAAATGGCATCAGAAATACCCTATCCAGATACCTCAACATCTTATGCAACATAAACAGAATAGTTTTAGGGACAGGCACATATCCCAGAGGATAGCACTACTCTGGAACAGACTCCCCAGCCATGTAAAACAAGGCCCATCCTTGTCCCTGTTCAAACATAACTTAGATCAATAGATGGGAATAAGGAAGTTCATGAAAGGACTGCCCAATTCTACTAATGGAAGGAGTCAGCACCTAAGTGCCCCTCAGTACTCAGTGGTATGACCTCAGAAACTTTCATTCACAGATGGGAAGTACAGAAATAAAAATCCTGCTAAGGGTAATTTGAATACCTAATTGGATAACATGGTTAGAGTCAAAATGGCCCTTCAGGGCTGTTAACCAAGTATTCACATATAAACCTATGAACAATGAGAGAGCTATGCAATTATGAGTTGTTGGAGCTGTGAAAACATTACTAAACTTAGGCAATTGGTCAGTAAGACACGTAGGGCCTTTTTTTCTTAAAATGTATTTTCCTGCAGTAGTTGTGGGCTTCTGCTGCTTGTGAATCCAATTTTCAGTAGCAGCCTCTGCTTGACTGAGAGGGCTACATTTTTTCATCGCTCAAAATAATCTGCTGTGGTCCTAATGATTACCATGAACTTTTCTTCATTTGTTTCTTTTTCAATATTAGCTGCCAAATCTGTGTTGGTGGAAGAAAATTCCAGCAGCCATCATGAATATCTAGCAGTTATGGTCATATTTCCTCTATATTCAGCCTGACTGATGGCACCAAATAGTTAAGAAAGGGAGCAGTGTTTGGTAACTCACGTTCTTTCCTTCCTTCCTGCTACGTGTGTGTGTGTGTGTGTGTGTGTGTGTGTGTGTGTGTGTTGTGTTGTGTGTGTGTGGGTATTTTCTTAGGCTTGACACAGTCTTAGTCGGGGTGAGAGTATACAGTCTACAGAGTACTCTACAGAGTACTGAATCGTAGCCATAGTTGTGATTGCCACTGTGCAGAGCAGATGCAGTAATAGCCAGATGTTAAAAATTAATTTATTGTGTTACAGAAGGACATTCGATATTATGTGGGTCAGGAGACCAAAGCTGGAGAGACTCCAAAACTGGAAAACTGTTGTAGAAAAACAGCTTTATGGTTATGTATCATGTGGTGTTATAGCCTAATTGCTATAAAATCAAATGCTTTCATGTACACTATACAATTTATCATTTTGTAGTTTGTGAAGCATGAGAACAGCTTGAAATTTTAATAACTACAAGGTTATTTATTTTTCTGTTTAGTTGATATCAAGGTTGTTCATCACAGTTATGAAAAACATGGTGGATAATATGCATATTGTATATAAGCATTATCACGGTGCTGTCATATAACCTGCTAGATCTCAGGAATGCAGACAAAAAGTCATTAGAGGTGACACAGCAATGTGAAGACGATTTAACGCTTAATACTTTGCAAATAGTATTGCTGGGCATTTTTGTTAAAATATATTAAACTGTGATCCCAGGTTATTTGATGCATGTGTATCTGTTGTTTAAATATTTTTGAACTGTGTGAGACCTTATTGTATGACAGTATGCATATTAGAAGAATATAGACACAATTGTGTTTGTAATGTACCCATTGCAATACAGTGCTGTAATTAAGGTTTAGAATCATTGCTGGTTATGCATAGCAATGTCATAAAGTCATACTGAACATAGAAATTCTGAGTAAAATTATTACAATTCTCTCACACTCCTCTCTACACTTTTTAACTCTTTCTTACTTAGTAGTTATTGTTCCTGTAGCTTTGTATTCTCTCTGCAACAATGAAATCATCATATTGTTTGACATTTTTTTAACTTTTTCATGGTAAAGCTATTTATTCTGGAACTGTGTTTGCTTATCTTTTTTAGTCTTCATAAGCCTTGTCTTTCATACCATTTGTCTAAAGACAGAATATTGTAATGCAAATAACCAAAGTGAGGCATAATCAGAAGTTTTGACAGTTTTCATACATTCTTCAGAATTATTTAAAAGGTAGTATGCATCACTGTATTACAATTTCACACTGCATGAATGAAATACACCCACTGGAAACACATTTGTGCAAGGGATCTATCCCCCATACCCCCATCTGGGGGTCTGTGCACCTCAAAATCCCCACATTTTAAATATTCTAACTTTAGAGATACTCAGACTTGGTGGTATGGGAAAATTGAGTTTTCATGCAAAAGCATGCATTTCCAATTACTCACTGTCTGTGTGAGTTGAAGTTAGAGTATTGAACTGTTTTTATTGTTTTGGGGCTGTACACCTCGCAATCTCCACAAATTAAATATTTTAACCCTGATGATGCACTCAGGAAAAGATGTAGTTCCATTACACCAAGGCTGTGTGAGCTTGGAGTATGAATACTTAATTAGTTTCACTGTTTAGGGCATCAGTGTGACACAGGTGGCACAGAGAATAGCATTACTGGCACCCAGCAAGATGTTTCCTGGATTGATTCTTGGCTGGGGTTCCTTATCTGTGGAGTCTGCATTTCCTCCCTTTGTTTGTGTGGGTACCCTCTGGGTTCTCTGGTTTCCTCCCACATTCTAAAAACATGCAGTTGATGGATTGGACATTTTAAATTGGCCATATGCGTGAGTGTATGGTATGGAAGAATAACAGTGGCTAGGCTAGCCACTTGGTGGCGTGAACCATGAAGTGACACCCTGACTCCATGTGCAAAAATGGGGAAACAGGGTTGTGGATGGTGCATGGGTTTAGGGTATCAGTAACTTATATGAGCCATATGACAATTCATTGGGTTGTGTAGAGATTAATATTGAGTTTAATCAGTCTATGGATAATGCCAGAGTGGGGTATGGTGTCAGAAACCTTTGATAAAGAAAAGCAAACTGAGTGTATGCAGTTATCCTCATCTAATGCTTTTGTGACTCTTTTAAAGAAGTCAAAATGTGTCCTTGTTGCAAAATACAGTGGCTCTCAACCAATACACAATCCATTCAGCACTTTGGACTGATCCTGTCAGTGCCTCTTGTTATGGTTACCATTACAATGAATGCAATTGTTTACAAAACAGCATTTTAGAAACATCATTATCAAGATATATTTTACCAAAAAAACTTATTGGCTAGTTATCAGTCTATTAGACAATCACAAGTTCATTGTTGATTTGGTACGCTGACCTCACTTCTACTTCTGGTCACATATGTAGCACAGGAAGTAGAATTAGAAATAAACATGATACCCATGGAAGGAAAGCTATACAACAAGCTATTATATCTAGTATTATTATTGTAACCTTTACCAGGCAAAACAACATTAACAGAATCCGAAACAGTCACATTCCATTGCTTTGGCTGGGCAGCACATGGTCTTTCACCAGTGGCAGTCAGATTTGAACTTCTATCCTTGTTTCAAATATTTGGGAGATACAGCATATTCGAAGTCAAAGGAACAGTATTATTAGACACTGATTGGTTATTCACAGCACAAATGCATGGGGTTTGCAATCTGGAACACTGCATTCAGATTATGGCTCTTAAGAAACTATTTAGATACGTATTAGATTTCATCCAGCTATGGCACTATCTCCACTCTGTTACATGTAGGACCTTACTTCATTTGTTTTCTGCACTGCGGCAGATGCTGTGTCTCACCCTCTCCCTCTCAACTTCAAGCATAAAGACTGGCTTGACTGAAGGATGGGTAATGGATAGGCAGAATAATTCCAGACACAGAACTTTTTATACACATTTTTAGCTTTTTTGCAGTAATATTGTTTAGCTAAATTGTAAGGAATAGTTTTAGAATCAAGTTTTGACTCTAACATTTGCATGCTGTTTTTCTTGTCTTTAAAGTATTAACTGTGAAGGGCTTACTCCTGTACCAAAGTGTGGAGTAGTTCAATATGACAAGAGAGCTCTAGGAGAACCTGATTGTTTTAATATTGTTTTAGTTGTTTGCATTGCTGTCTCATGTTCACAAATTGATTGAGGATAGTCAGGACTTACCATTATATAAATAATAGCATAGTCAACAACAAACTGTTGGAACTCCCTTGACATAAACTATGTGCCATTGTTAGTAACTGGCTCATATCTAGAGTAAAGAGTTGTTGTTGGCACAAGTATTATTTCTGTTTCACGAGAGTAATAGTCCACAACTATGAGGTAATTTTTTCCCTTCAAACTCAAAAAAGTCAGCAGCAGTTCATATTAATGTCTCTTCCTTTGAGATGGTTAATGTACAATCCAAAAGTGACCCTTGGATTGTCTTGATTAATGTTTTGGCCACTGTACTGGTATTTTGGCTCTTTCTTGGCATTTTATGAGGACTTGATGACCTTTGTATACTTTACGTATCACTGGACATCCATTTTGAACATGTGGGGTAACAGCTTGTAACTCTTGATTGTTTTGAGTAGCCTGTTTAAACTTTTTTAGTCTTTTGGTAGTTGCATGTCTAGAAATCATAAAGCTCCGAACATAGGAGGTAATATTTTCTTTGGTATGTGATAAAGGTTGTTCACGTATAGGATTTTGGATAATACTTCTACAACAAATGTTTTCCCGGCACATGTACTGCTCTTGTGTTGGACTTTCTTAGTCTTATTGACAGTCTCTGGCATCTGGGTGCACTTTGTTAAGACTGCAGGAATTGATTAGGGGAATTAATAGCTTATCTTCAGTCTTAAGCTATGAAATATAGAACCCTGGTAGGTATCTGGTGATTCTTTCACATGCACACACATTTGAAAGGCACTCTTTCTCAGTTTGTGAATATCCTTGTTAAGTAATACTTAGCATTCTGGAAAAACAGGCAATACAATGTAACACTTGTTTATTCATCTACAATAATGCTGCATCTAGGTCACAGCTATTAGCAGCAGCACTCACTATTGCCAATTTAGTGACCTCTTAGTATGCTAATACTAATCTGCAGTTAGCATTTTTTTTTACTTTTCTGAATGCTTGGGTTTGAGCACATTTCCACGACCAGGGTAGATCTTTCTTATTAAAGTTTGTTAAGGGACACAGCACATCTCCCAGGGCCATGCTTACACTTACCAAGTGTATCAGAACTTGTCAGAGATTTGGGATGCATGGCTAGGCTTAAAATGGCCCTTGTGGTCGTTAACCTAGTAAACACATATGAAGCTATGAACAAGCAAGAGAGCATGACAAAGTTGTCCAAGAAGTTACTGATGTCTAGGGTGTGCCTTAACTCGGTCACACTAGACAGACTCTGCAACTTAAATATTTTTCCGACCTTGTTTGCATCTGATCTCATCACACCCAAAAGTACTGAAGCTCAGTCTTTCTGAAACAGACTTTGTCTTGGTTTAGCTCTAACTTATACTGTTTGATAATTGTAGCACTATCTGTAATGTTAAGTCATGCATCTCTTTATCAGGACCAGATACCAGAGTGTCATCCTTAATAAAAGTGACACCATACAGACAATTGAGTAAATCAGTCAGGAGCGGAGGTTAGACCAAAAAGAAGCCTTTTTAAGCATAACCTTCCTACTGGAATAATGAAAGTTGTCAGTTTTTGACTTTCTTTATGTAAGGGTATTTGTCAGAACCCAGTAGAAGCATCTGGGTTCCTATTACATGATCGAATGCTAGAAATAGCGAATGGTCATTTGTTGAACCCAAATGCATGAAACCACAGAATATTGAAGTAATGGATCAGTGAATTTTTTTCCCATGGAAAAATTTGCTGGGCCGTTCTCCGGACTTTGCTGTTTTCTTCACTGTGGTGCGATCTTGGAGTTGGTATATTTAAGGTGGGGGGGGGGGTGTTGCCTGTACATTTTATTTTTTTGGATCAGTGAATTTTTTCCCTGGGAAAAAAATTCACTGATCCGTTCCTTTGACATTTTGTGGTTTCGTGCATTTGGGTTCGATAATAGATCGTTCACTATTTCTAGCGTTCAATCATATAATATGAACCCGAAGCATCTAGTGTGAAAAACAAGCCAGTGTCTTTTAGTGTAGATAGAATTAATCTTTTTCACACAATGACAACACTGAGCTTTTTTAAATGAACAAGTATTCAAACATGATCATTTTTTCTTTGTCGCTGGGACCATGAGATCACATCATTTAGATGGCAAAAGTCATACTTTCTGTTATGTCTAGGCTTTTCATATGTTTAAGCTCTGCATTTGTTTTAGGCAACACAGAAAATGGCACCTTCCTGGTTGTGGCCAAATCATACTGAATAGCATTTGGTTTTAACTTAATTTTTACTGGTTCACAAGTAAGCAGGCCAGTTTCACCAGAGATGTGTACACTGACTTCATTTAGCACATAAACCCAAAACTCAAACTTCTGATTCTTCCACTCAGACATGGCTAGAAATTATCCAATGTATTTGTTTGCCTGCAGGGCTGCAAATTCCAGTCTTTCCTTCATGTAACAGCAGATGCTTTGAGAAACCTCTACAGGCACCATATGATACTACAGTAACAATGACATCAGCCCCTCTGTCAGTCTTGAAACTAGGTTGAATAGGATGTTTCACTTGCCAGGCTACTCCAACATCAGACAGAGTAGTGACTGAATCCAGAAAACATTCTTTTTGAACATCATTTTCAGTTTTGTTTTCAGACACAAGCCCTTTAATCAGCTTTGTCAGTAAAATGGCCCAGTCTTTTACATCTCTTTTGAGACATTTCTCTATTAGCCAGCCCAGTCACAAATCTGTCTCTGATTTGTTCAACTTTTACATAATTAAATCCACAATTTTCAGTCAGTTTATACAATCACCTTGCAAAAATTTCAACTCATTCACTTCTGGCTTGTACTCATCTGTGGAAGCATGCCCTTTCACATATTATATTTCTTTTTTTAGACACAAAATGTTTATCGAGTGTATTAGTCACTGACGACTCACATGTAACACTCTGGCCTTCTGAAAATGCAAAGGAATTCTATATTGCCTCCACCTCCTTTCTCATTGAATGCAACATATCATTTACCTGGATTTCATCTGGTTCTTTACCAAATTGGTAGCCACTCTAAATGATGCAAACCTTTGTCACCAGGCTGTCAGGCCAAATGGTTTTGAAACATCACACAACTCGGGTGAGTAAAATGATGTAATTTTTATTTAAAACTCAATTTTCCTGGTCTGAATAGTTTAATTCCTATAAAATTCTTGTTTTGTGAGGCAAAATACCTTATTGTTGGAAAATATCTGAGTTTCGGAGATTCACTTCAGGTGGTATGGTACAGGTTTGTAACTGATATTGTGTTTCAGTTTTAATTCATCAAAAGATCCTCATTTTAACACATTTTCGTACATGTCATATCATGAGGGACACTAATGGTTACTCAGTATTAATCAATAGCAGTGTGATAAATGTTAGAATTCATCAGCATTTTATTCTGTAAAAAATGGCAGCTCACTAGAAATGATGCTAACACTTCAGACATCTCGAACTCCGTCGCCACAGGCTCTAAATTCAATACTTTATGAAATACGTACACTCTTAAAATGGCAATGCTATACAGTAGTCATTAAGTAACAATGGCCAAGGTAGATATGCATAATATATGCAGACAGTCTAGTAGCTTTACCTTACTTGTAATACACACACACACACACACACACACAGACACACACACACATATATATATATATATATATATATATATATATATATATATATATATATATATATATATATATAGGTTTATATGGTGTTACTAAGCTATTGACCCAAGGGTTTTTACAAGCCTAGCCATTAAATCCCAATATAATACTAGATGACAGATATCGTCTATGCCCAAGGTTCTTCTAGCAAGGGCTACCCTTGTCCAGAAGAGAAACTGGGGCAATCCCTGGAAGAAATTTACAGTTTTCTATCCAGTCATCCAGGTTGCACTTAAACAGGGTCATGGAGGTGGTCTGCTTGATATGGATTGGAAGCCTATTCCAGAGGAGTGGCAACCTCTGAGATATGTGTCTGTCTCTCCAGCAGATCCTATTTATGTTGCAGACTAGATTGAGGTCCCTGGAATGGGTGACTCTAGTCCCATTTGACTTATGGATGTGCAGCATTTCCATTAGATTTGGGTCAGAGATAGTTCTGTAAACCAGACATAAGTCGTATCTAAGTCGTCTATACTCTATTGAGCACAGTGACAGCGACTTCGGTCTGTCCATATAAGACATGTGCTGGAGACCCTGAATTTTCTTAGTTAGAAATCTCTGAGGTCTATCAAGTTGCTGCAGGTGCCTAGTATGGGGTCCATATTATATTTTCGAAAGTTTCAAACATCGAGCACCATATTGTCGACACCATATGCGCAATGTTTGAAATTTTGAAAATATAATAAAAAAATAAAAATAAAAAACTATACTTGCCTAAATGCTGTAGGAAGTGAGCAAGCCCCCCTGCACCCCCCACACCCCCGCTACTTAAATATTCCTATTCCAAGATCGCACTGCATTGAAGTAAAGGGAAAATATTCCCTACAGCGATTTCCGTGTTACGCGTGCGACGTTTCGACATTTCGACCAATCGGGTTCGCTCAATATGCGTTCGCCGTTTACAATTTTCGATCACGCAATAGGAACCCTTTGGTATGGTATATACCAAAGGGAACATTATATTCAATATTAGGCCTGACCTCTTTTGCTCTTGAGGTGATGCCTTTCCCAATCAGGTGAGTGATGTAGAATGCCTTCCTCACCACAGTAGACACATGGTGGTCAAAGCTGAGGTCACAGTCAACTTGCGTTCCCAGGTCTCTCACTACTGAATTGGTACTTAGGGTATTATTGTTTATTTTATAATCAGCAGGGACATTGTTTTTACTGAAGGGAATGATAATGCATTTTTTAGCATTTAGTTTAAGACCATGGCTTTGGCACCAGTCATTAGTCTGTGCAAACCCTTTTGAAGTATGCTGACATCACTAAGGGATTCATTGACAGCACCTAATTTTCAGTCATCTGAAAATTTGGTTAGCCACAGCCCCTCCGTTTTGGCCTGGACTTCTCAGAAGTATATGCTAAACAAGAGGGGACCCAGTACTGACCCTTGTGGGACCCACTGGTGATAGGCCTGCTGGTACAGGTAAAGTCTCCCACTTTGACTGAGTGTTGTCAATCTGTGAGCCACTTTGCAACCCACCTGACAACACAGGGGTTGATATTCAACTGGGGTAGTTTGTCAATGATGCCCGAATGTGGTATAGTGTCAAATACCTTGGCCAAGTCAAGATAGGCTGTGTGCATGGCTTTGCCCTCATCTATGGCTCTAGTCATGTTCTTGAAGAAGTCCACCAGGTTTAGTAAGTATGACCTGCCCCCAACAAAACTGAACTGGGACAGATCCAGGGTTTGGAGATCACATATATCCTTATTTATTAGGTCTATGATGATTTGCTCTATTTCCTTATAGATGAGGATGGTTAAATTTATGGGACTATAGTTACCGGGTCTGTTGCTAAACTGTCCTTGTGGAGGGGAATAATAGTCACTGTTTTTCATTCGGTGGGGACAAAACCAGTACTCATGGTGTGGGTGAATAGAGTGCGTAATGGAGTAGAACATGGAGTAGAACTCTTGTTTTAGAACATTAAGAATGCAGCCCAGAATGCCATCTGTTCCCATGGAGGCTGTGTTCTTAGCCTTGGAGAGAGCATTGATGACTTGCTGTTTGGAGATGCAGGGAGGAGGAGATGACGAAGAAGTCGTTTGTGGTATGCTTGGAGAGGATAGGGGTGAAATTTTCAGCAAACCTGACTGCTAGCAGGTTTGCAATTTCTGCAGGGTCAGTATGTGTGATGACATCCACAATTAGTTCAGCACACATCTGAGTCCTACTTTTTAGATTGCAGACGTAGCTGAAGAAAGCCTTATGGTTATCCTTAGCTATGGTTGCAAAATTTTTCCCATAGTTGCTCTTTGAAAATCTTATGAGTTGTCCTATTTGCTTGTTTAAGTTGAGGAAGTTGCCTTCCAGTTCTGGCATCTCACTTTTGTATTTTCAGACAGCAGCTTCTTTCACTTATTGTATACTTTATTAATGCTAGACATCCACCAGGATGGTTTGGTTTTTTCTTGAGGATCTTGCTTTAATCCTATCCAGCACAGCTGTGTCTATACATTTGTGTAGATGTTTATACAGGGCATCAGTGTATACCTTAGTATAGCCGTCACTGCCATCTGTGGAGAATGGAGCTTGGAAGTCGATTATATCTTCCCTTAGGAGGATATAATTAGCTATGGTGAAGTTTTTTAGTTTGACGTCTCCTTTGGTAAGTTCTGGTGCTATTGCTAATTCAAAAATGACTGATTTATAGTCAGATTTAACCAAGGAAGGCCCTACACAAGGTGCTCCATCGATCACTCATATTGGTGAGGACCAGGTCTAGAATATTGGAGCCCTTTATGGGTTGTGCAGTATTTGTTCCTGTGCATTTGAGTTAACAAAGTCCAGGAACTTTTGTGTGAGTGAGTTTGGGCTCATCTAAGTTTCCCAATTAATGGAAGGATAGCCGAAGTCATCCATGGCTAGGATGTTAGGTTGTACTTTAATTGTCGCAAGTAGGTCTAAATAAGTTATGTGGGTATCATTGTTCGTGGAAGGGGACCTATAACTGACGATGACCTGAAGGTATATATATATATATATATATATATATATATATATATATATATACATATACACACACACACACACACACACACACACACACACACACACACACACACACACACATTCACACACATCATATATATATATATATGTTTGCTATCAAAATATCTAGGTGACTTACCTTGACTGTCACAAGGTCAGAAGGTCGCACACGGAGGAGCAGAGAGGCAAAATTGCGAACACAATTTCTGTTGTATTTGAAACGTCGATATGTAGCTTGTGTATTGAAGTGCATCTCACTGCAGTGGAGATTGGGAAATTACCCTTTTCCTCACGGTAGTGCGATCTTGGAGTTAGAATATATAAGTAACAGGGGGTGGAGGAGTGCAGAGGGCTTGCCCCCCTACAAAACAGTAGGAAATTCTCTGCATCGTAGTGCATGTTTTTTTCTAAATGGTGAGTGGTTGAATGTCGATTCTTTCCTTTGAAAGAATTGGCTTTCTGAGCAGTCAGTTGGATGGTCCTTCATTGTTCCGGGTCGGGGATGTGCATAATCGAGGTAAGTTACCTCGACATTTTTATAGTAAACTATATATATATATATATATATATATATATATATATATATATATATATATATATACACACATATACACGTATGTGCTTTCATGATCAGAATTAATATATATATATATATATATATATATATATATATATGTGTGTGTATATATATATATATATATATATATATATATATATATATATATATATATATATATATATATATATATATATATGTATACACACACACACACACACACACACACACACAAGTCTACTTTGACCCATTGAAATTACAGTTCACCGAACTGCAATTTCACGACTCTGTTTTCGTAAAAGTGCATTTATTCGAAAATGCACTTTTGCGAAAATTAGTTCAGTGAAGGGAGGTCACTGGTTCCAGGATCCTGTGGTGGTGTTGTTACGGTGTTTTTTAGTGGTGTCTGGGAGAGGAGCTTGTTGTTGTAGATCATGGTATGGTGAGGATAAAGAAATATTCCCTTTTCCCCACTGTAGTGCAATCTCAGAGTTAGTATATATAAGTAGCGGGGGTTTGGGTGGTTTGGGGGGCTTGCCCCCCTGCATACACATGTTTTGCGTATTTTTTTTATTTGTTGTTTTGGTGAGGTAGGTTTCATGAAAGCGCATTTTTGAATAAATACACTTTTGTGAAAATGGAGTTGCGAAATTGCAGTTTGGTTAACTGTAATTTCGATGGGTCAAAGTAGACCCATATATACATTTATGTGTGTGTGTATATAGATATATATATATATATTGCACTGAAGTTCAAAATGCAGAAAAGAGGCAGTTAGTGTAGCTGTACACTCTTTCTCTGGTAGTCAAGTGTGAACATTTTCCCCAGACTATATATAGACATGACCTATGCCCTCTGTGACTTCCCATACTTTAACAATAAGGATATAGAATACATAGATTTTGAATGTGAAAGCAGTGGTGTGGCAAATGGTCTTGGACGGATTGGGCAGTGTATGGCCACTACGAGCCAGCATAATAAGTTAATACTCCTAGTTGATCGATACATGCTGTACTGTGAAAGACAGTCCAATGGGTGATTGTAACAGGGTTGTGCCTTAAGAGGACACAAAGCTATTGTGGGAAAGCTGTCACAACTGAGACACAGAAGGGAGAGGAGCTTCTGAGGTGCACAGCTTACCACCATGCACGGCACTCTGAGAAAGTCTCAGCAGTAGACTTTGCACATTTTCTGAGCTAGGAGATGACAACATCATTAAGCATACCACTATCAATAGTGGAGAGGTGTGTTCTGAGTGATGCAGATATTCACATCCACAGATGCCCTGGAAGAGGACATTTACAGTAAATGATTCAGAGAACTCACAGTAAGGGTCAACCTACTGAGATGAGAATGTTCAATAACAATACGGACATCAGTGTGGAATACATCAAGCTCAGGGATGGCATATGCATATTGAGGCACAGTGAGGAACATCACCTTTGTGTGCTGACCATTGCAGCCTGTACTGAAAATCTGTTAGCCACTATGATGTGGTTAATGGATGGAACATTCTTGAGAAAGACAACAGTGTGTAGACAGCTTATATGAATCATGCAATATAGGGGTTGGGTGAGGATATTACATTGACAACCTTTTTTTGGTCCTTGGGTTGTACATCATTTTTACCAGCCTGGCCCTCAGTGACTCACCTTCATGCCAGGTCTGCCAGCTAGTCTGCTACCTGTGGACTTTCTCAGAAATTTCTGGGGCCAGTTACACATCCTAAGGACCTCCCAGGGCCTTGGCCATCTTTGCTTCCATCTGCAGGGAGGAGGGATATTTTTAAATACCTACCCACTTTCCCTTTCCCCATCACCTTACTCATCTACCATATTAGATGGCAAATCTTCTCTATGGACTATGCCTTCCCATAGGGAGCGTCATTGATGAGCACCCTTCCACCCAGGATGGGCACGCCCATCCATTTCTGTGTCCCAGTCAGTTCCCTGAGCCTGTAATTGAACCTGGGTCAGCTGGGTGTAGTCAGGGCATTATCTCTTTACACTACTGGAGTGGCAGGTTGGCACCTTGTGCAACAGTTGTGTTTACATTTGCAGTATGTTGACATACCCTCCTTCAACACAGAGGTTAAGCAAATTCTTGTGCTGGAATACTTAGCACCTGCAGACAAATGAGCTGTGTATAACAGTTTATGTGAGCAGTGCTCACAGGATTCCATCCCAGTGTATGTATGAGTGGTTAAATGACCACTATGTGCATGGCAAACCTTGGTGGTATGACACTCATGTTCTCCAGGCACAAACCATCACTCTTCCCACCATCTTTCTGGTCTGTGCAGGAAGTCACATCTCTGTCACTGCCATACATGCAAAATAATGTAGAGGGCTGGCACCAGCATCTGAGGGCACTAAGTGGGTTTACATGACTTGATATGTGTCCTTGTCAGTGAACAGGATCATGTTTACAGGGTTCGTGAGGCAGCTGTCCCAATTGGGTATAGAGGAGAGATGGCCTATGCCAACTTATAGAAAGGAGGGAGTCTTACAGTGCAACTGATTTCATGAATGCTGTAGCCAACCACATGTGGCTATAGTAGAGCAGCTGCTTGTGTGCTCGGTTTTTGGCATATCTTTTTTTCCTTTGTCACAGAATTCTGTGGATGCATACTGTTGTACATTATGCATGGACAATGAACATGTCTGCGATTGTCATGTACTAATAGGGAGAAATGTTATGTTACCTGTCACATACTACAGTGAAGACTTTGGAACTCCAAATGACTGTTTCTGTGAACACAGTGTTGTACCATGGTTTATGTTGTGAGTGTAATAGCCATTATTTATTCATATTTGATTTGTATTATGGGTTTCCATATGACTCCATTTGGGAGCACATTAGGAGGTATTCATCAGTTAGAGGGATGTATCTCATTTATGTAACTGATGATATAACTGGTACTTGCACCAGTGGATTTAACTTGGGACTGGTTTTGTTGTGATTGGTATTACTTCCTGGAGTGTGAAGCCTCTTAGGAAGTAAACATTATGAGCACTGGATTTATTAATGTGGCATATGGTAATTTTGTTCTGCAAAATGTGTTCTCTGTTACAGAGGTGAGTGCATCCTGTAATGCTGTTTACATACCTATCTGCCTGCATATGTCTGCCAGATCTTGTCTGTATTTTCACATATGCTGCTATTCACTGTGTTATTTGACCAATGTGTATCCATAGTATTCACTTTACTCTTGAACAACATCTCTTGTGGTCAGCTATACCAGCATATATTAGGTTTAAGTGTCATAGTTGTTTTAATGTGTTACATTTGGCTCTGCTGCATGTCTTGTCTCATTTTGTGGGAAAAGTCAGCTATTGCAGGTTTTACCTGCTGTTATTTGTGTACATATGCAGTCACTCACATCTGAACATTCTATCTTTATCTGCATTGTCCTGGCATAACTTTTACTTGGCCACATATGTTTATAAATTCATCAGTTCCTTGCATTTTACAATGTACTATTAACATCCCTAATACTTGCATTGCTGTATGTAATTTTTTAAATTTATTTTCTGTTATGCAGTGTTTTCCTTTGTGAGCTGTTCCTCTTGTGTATTTATTTGTGTAAGGGCTTTGGGTTTCAGGGTATCCTTTTTTTTCATTATTTTTTTTTCTACATCCTTAACTTCTTTGTTGTCTTTGTATAGACATTGTATTATTTATTTTAGCATGTACTGCTTGTCATGCAAGGTCTTGGGCTTATTTTATAACACTTCACCAAAATATACCCTGGGATTCAATAAGCCCTGCATGACGTGCAGGAATAGTGCAGGAGCTGCTGCACACAATATGTCCGCCGAGAGATCCCTTATAGAGCTCCTGGGATGTGCACAAGCACTCCCAAACTATTCCTGCATGAACACCACTGCCTTATGCTAAAGAATTAGCGATCCAGCAAGCAGACAGGTGTTCGTGCAGGAATAGTGTAACCTAGAGAAATGTATTCAGTTACTAGGTGAATACATTTCTGCAAATGAGAAAAATGGAGGCATGACAGCTCAAAAGAAAGCTTTTATTATATTTGGTAGGCATGCCAATGGCCAAATATATGGCCACTGGCATGAAAAGCCGTTTTAATTCTTTAAAATAAAACTTTTTTTGTTTTTTCTCCAGTCTTGGCCGTTTGAGCATAGGGCAGCAGTGCGCAAACGGGATTGTGCCGAAAATAAAAAAAAAGGGGGAAAAATCAATTTTTACAGAAATCTGCATTTTGCCATTATAGTCAATGGCATGAAGAATGAAAACAATACTAGGGAATAGTGGTTGCTAAGGGGAAAGGCACAGCCTAGGTGTGATAACTATGGAGCAAGGCAGTGTTGTATGCAAATGAAGGGATTTATACTGAATCACAAATTTCTTCTAAGTGTCAGACTGCAACTAACTGTGTAGGTGCTCTAACACCACTGTGTAGACAGGTGGAGCAGCTAACATGAAAAGGGGTGTGTGTCATGCTTGCTGTAAGCACATTGGAGCTCTGTGGCCAACGTTTGCCCTTATCTAAGCACAGCTAAGGAAGGGGGTGTATCTGAGGCTGTATTGTCTTATTCCATGAAATGCAGAGTGTGTTCGTGTCCAGGGAGGGCCAGTTCTGCTTTTTACTTTAGCTAAACAGGTGTGCAATGGGCCTAAAACAAAAGAAAAAAAAAATAAGACAACAGAAATAGCAGAACTGTTTACAATTGAGCACCAGCTATGAGCGGCATGCATCAAGGCTTAAACGGGGAGGAAATGGGAAGGGGAAACAGCAGAAGGAAGGCAATCAAGGAGAACTGCCATAGCTGGCAGGTGGAATGTATCAGAATCAGCCAATTACACATGTAGCAGCCCAGCACACTACTATAATCTATGCTAACAACTTTCAGTCTGGTTTTTCCCACAAACTCTACACCACTGATGTACACATTTGAGGGAATTTTAAACTGACAAATCTAACAAAACATGTTAGGGGCTGCTGTTGCTCTGATCTATCAGTATGTGCTAGAGACTGAGGGTGGTGAGGAGGATAATACTGACAACCAACTCAGACCGAGGAGGAAGAGAAGAGTGTTCAGACCCAGCGTAACCTACCAGAGACTACATGATATGGAGATAGTAGAGTGCTACAGGGTGGACAGGGACATACTTCAGCAACTTGTTGAGCTGTGCTGGCCTCACCTCAGACCCAGAACCAATAGAGGGGAACCCATCCCAGTGGATACCAAGGTATGTGTAGCCTTAAGAATACTAGCTACAGGTACTTTCCAAAGACCAACTGGGGATATCATGGGGGTCTCACAGGCATCTGCGTCCAGGATACTCCACCGGTTCCTGGATACCATGTGACCACATGCCACTGAGCAAATTGAATTTCCCAGCACCCGTGAGGAGAGGACCAGCAATATGTGTCTCTTCCACCATGAAGCAAATACCTGGAGGTACTGGGTGGCAAAGACTGCATGCAGATCCACATCAAAGCACCACCCGGTGACCACGGTAGGGTCTACCTAAACCACAAGAGGTTCCACTCCATCAACTACCAAGTCGTGTTCGATGCCCAGCGCATTATCATGAATGTGTGTGCTGGCAGCCCTGTTAACTATCACAACTCTAACATCTGACATTTGTCACAGCTGTACCGGGTGTTTGCCAGTGGCAACATCCCATATGGCCATCTGGTGGGGGATGTTGGCTACGCACTGGAGCCGTGGATGATGACACCAGAAATGCACACGCACCCACACAAGAAAGCCATAATGAGGCACATGCACAAACCAGGATCATTATAGAGCATGTGTTTGGGATGCTCAAGTCACAGTTCCGCTGCCTTGACATATCTGGTGGAGTCTTGCAGTACTCTCCAGCCACATGTGCACATATGTTCACAGTATGTGCCATGCTGCACAATATGATCCCGTGGAAACAGCTGCAGCAGGAAGAAAATAGGGAAGGGACACACAGCCCCCCACCATTGCTAAGGTCTCCAAAGGCATAGAGGGACTCAGAGGAGGAACATCCTGAGCCTGCCCCTGTAGGCAGATGGAGGTATGCCCAGTATGTCCTGTCCTTGGCAAAGAGGCAATGCATAGCACATACACTGACAATGTAGGGCCCGAGGGACTGATCTCTCTCTCTCTTACTCGCACACACAGTAAAATGCATGCCAAACATCACACCATCTATACCTTACCATGCATAGGCAGTGTACTGTGTGCATCCGACATAGTCAGCCCTCAACTACCATCTTCACAACAGCTTCGGGCACACGGTAAATCATTCTCCTTAACAAAATAAATGAATGGAGTGGAATGTTCTGATAGTATATCTATGGTATTGATTCAAGCATGCAAGGGAATGGGGTGGCTTACTGGGATAGAAGCAGACAACCAACAGCTCTGTGGTACAGCAGGATGTGTATCCCCAGTACTGACCTACCTACACCATGCAGTACCACCCCAGTCGACAAATACCACTGCAGTGAGCCAAATAACTGGGGGGGTCATAGGTCACATGCATGGATGTCAAAGTGGGGGTCCCATACCCACTCCCAGCCTCAACCAGCAGATCAGCTGTAGAAAACCATACAAAAATGTCTGGCAAAGGCCCCCACATGGCGACATCCATGAAATCCCCACCTACAGACTTTTACACAGTGATATCACAGCAGGTCTGGCAGTGGCAGTATGGCTTTGAAAGCTAAGAAGTCTGAAACTACAAATGTTTATGCCAGAACAGTCTGACCTGTGGTCGATAATGTTATGCCTGTAGTCTCAAAGATAGGGCACACCACTATGCTAAATGGGACCAAAATGTTAAGCAAATATCAACACAATCTCTGCAAATGTGTATTGTGTACAGATGTGTCACCCCCCCATAGTCCCATAGAAATGCAGTAACATGTCTCTAGCCTTAAGCAGTAGCCAGCCATCAACTAGAGTAATGGCTCAACACAAACAGAAAACAATTGTCAGTAACACCCACAGTCAACTTACTGGTTCCATCCCAGGGTTGTCCCCTGATGGCAGCCTGGGAACATATGATCATCAGAATGCACTGCCTTGCAACAGATGGCCTGCATCTGTCACACCTGTCCTACAGGCCTGTGGCAAATGCCCATGCCTCACCCACAGTGTCCTGTTAGGGAGTGTCATAAGGTCCATAACAACAACATAACTCAGTCTACAAAATGCAAAGAAATGTCATGCTGCTAACTGCTAGGAGAAAACCTGCCAGTGTCAGAGAGCCAGAAATCTGGACAAAGCCATGAAAATGGGGTGAAAGAGGTCCAAAGAGAAAGACACCTTTGAAATACTGGTCTAATAATGTTATAAAATTGATGGAATGATTGTAGTAGGATGGAATGTCTGATGGGTATGAAGTCTGAAACTGCATTATCAACTGTCAGTAATATCTGACTTCAGCCCTGAGTGACTTGCAAAGCACTTTTCCTTGAAAACCGCACTTGTTTGAGTAACCAACAAGATATATGAGTCATGGATGTGGACATTCTGTGATACTCTGTACAGCTGACAAGCAGGGCTAGGAGTCTAAACATGGGAACGCACTCATTGGAAGCAGTCCTAACCCTGGAAGATGGTGACATGTCTGCACCCACAGAACCCTGTCCCACAGCCATGGGGAGTAACACACCCATCCCTGATCACTCATCCTATGCAACATCCTGACCCCAAAATGTAGCCATCCAAGCTAAATGAGGTGGGACATACATATATGTGAGACAAACACACACCTCCAGGGTGGTCAGACAGACTGACACACACAACACCCTCCAAGTGCAGTCAACCATTGAGAAGACCCCTATGCAAAGTAGCTATAGGCAAACATATCTGACCCAGGACCCCCCCCCCCCACATACCTTATCCCCTGTAAATCTATCCGGAGTCTGCCTGTCACCCTGATCCTGTCTGACTTATATTACCCAACCGTGGACTGGAAATCAGACCAGGCCCGAACAGAAATGCACAGAGATTTCACCATTGTAATATATCACCCAGGTGCTGGACCATTTCCACAGCACCAGCAGTCAATTGCTTGTAGGCACACCTCTCAACAGGCTGGATTGTGCAAGAATGCATAGCATTTGGCCCATAATCATGGTGTGTACATCACCCATCCTGCTAAAACAAGCCCTGTAACCCTAGCAACCCATACATTACTGAGAGAAATAATCACAGTCACTGTATGGCCCATTGTCTTCCCATTTTGATAGGCTATCTCCTCTCCAGATATCCTGCACCAACAGGTTGAGAGGTATGACTGTAGCACAAAACACACTGGACTGCAGTACAACAATCTCTGGAATGGAGTCCCACATGTACTATAGAAGGTCACACTGGGCATGCTCATATACTTAGAAAAATGTCAGTAGGCTCTAGGAATGAACAGGCCTTCCCCATCCAGTGCATTTCCCATTGCCCTACTTTAGCAGTCCTAAAGATGTCTTTCACCATAGACGTCCCTTTCATCAGGCTTCAGCCCTATAAGCTCTGTGGTACATGCGATAACTGTGTAACATTCTAGTACAAATAACTAGTTAGGTAGGAGTTCTAATCTCAGTCCTGGCAAATGTTAAAATGTGTGTGTGTTTGAACAGTATCTTGTCTATGGGGGGTTGTTGTGTTTGTCTGAGAACCATACCATTGGGGGGTGGGTTTTGCTACTTTTTGCTGTTGCCCACCCAGTGCATGTCCCAGTGTCCACATTACAAGGCCCACAGTTGTCATCCACTGTAGAGGGACCTGTAGACACTCTGCAGCCCTATAAGCATTGTGCCATGTACAATAACTATGTGACAGTATGGAATAGATAACAAGATAGGCTGCCCATCTAATCCTTGGATATCACATCACACTCAGGACTCATACACAAACACAGTCAGATAGGCAGCCACACCTACATCAGTAGGTGGCCTACAAACCGGCTCAGAGATAGAACCCATAGTGTGAAAGCAGCGGACTCCATGTCAGACTGCTGAACAGTTACGAGTGGAGGCCCACAGGCTGTGGACCTAGGTTCCCTCATGTTTGTGAGCCACACCTCTGAGGACCAGCCCAATACAAAGGTGCCCTGGCTGACAATGTTTGCAGATGACTACAAGGTGGGTGCTATTATTACCCCCCCACATGAGGTTGACATCCTTCACAAAGGCCTCTCTGAGACCTATGACTGTTGTCAGAACCCTGGACATAAGCTCAATGACTGATGATGTGTCGGCATCCCCTTTGGGTATGACATGGTTCCCATAAAGTAATACATTGATGATAGTCCACTAAACACTGATGTTGGTATAACGGAACTGGGAACACAGGTTGACAGTGGACCATATGGTGACCACCACAGTGCCATTGTCTTCTGAACGTCCTTCCATGTGTCCCTTCTCCTGACTCAGGGTGTTGAGTCCGAGAAGTAAAAAGACAGTGTTTCCCTGTACACACCCCTCAGTAGGCCAGTCAATATGTACTATGGCCCATTTACCATGTTCCCCACTGAACACCAGCAACAACAGGAGAGGCTGCAAATGAACCTCACAAAGAGGATCTTAGGTATTACACACTTGCCCCATATGGACAGACTCCAACAACTACAATGAATCTCTGTCTCATATTGGCTAATTAGGTGTGATCTCTGCCTGACATACACAGCCATGTCTGACCCAACACTGTCAGGAATGCTACATCCAAGGACACCAATCTGTCCACACAACATGCCCCAGATACCTCAACCCCATCCTCACAATCAACAGGACATGTTGGAGGGACAGGCTTACAACCCAGAGACTGGCCACACCATGGAATAGACACCACGTACATGTCAAGCCAAGCATATCATTGGCCCTCTTCCAGAGAAATCAGGAGGAGTGGATGGGGAATAGAATACCCACCCTGGGGATCACTCCAGTGGCCATACTCAGTAGACACACTGGGGAGTATCATCAGATGGCATGATGCCAGTGTACTCCCATGGGCTAGCCTTGTAAAGCCTGCATGGCAATTTGCCACGTACACACTTATGACTCTTTGAACCCATGGATCTCAGTCCTGTCAAGTGTGTGTGTGTGTGTGTGTGTGTGTGTGTGTGTGTGTGCATTAGTGTGTCTGAAAGTGTTTGTGAGTGTGCAAACATGGGTGAAAGTAGTTGGTGGCCTGTCTCACCCAGTACAACTACCATTGCCATACCTTACACGTGCTGTAGATGTTATTCACTATATAGGTACCTTGGGACACTCCATAACCTATAAGCTCTGTGGTGTGTGCGGTAACTGTATAACACTATAATACCAACATAGCTAGGGGTTCTAATATGTGTTCTGGTAAATGTGTGTGTGTGTGTGTGTGTGTGTGTGTGTGTGTGTGTGTGTGTGTGTGTGTGTGTGTGTGTGTTATTGTGTATAAGTGTGTATATGTGTAGGTTACAGTATTTTGTGGCTTCTCTCACCCAGTACATCACCCATTGTCATCATTTGCAAGGCCTGGTGATGTCCCTCCTCTTAGAAGTACCTTTGGACAAGTGGCACCCCATAACCTCCGTGGTGCATGCAATAAATGCGTAGCAATGTAGTAACAATAAATAGAAAGGTAGGGGTTCTACTCCCATTTCTGGCAAATGTATGTGAGAGAAGAGTATCTTATGTGTGTGTGTATCTGTGATTGTGTGCGAATGACATCCATTGGATGGACATGGATTCATATTTTATGCCATGGTACACATTCCTAAGTCTACTGAATGAGGTCCACTGTTCACATCAACTATAGTGATATCTGTAGACTCTCTTTAGCCCTATAATCCCCGTGCAACAGTATGGAATAGTATGGTATGAATAACATGATAGATTGGTCTGCTAATGTCAATAGTGGCAAGTGTGTGTGTGTGTGTGTGTGTGTGTGTGTGTGTGTGTGTGTGTGTGTGTGTGTGTGTGTGTGTGTGTGTGTGTGTAGCAGTGGTTGTGAGTGTGTAGACTTGTATGTGACACTATTATGAGTACTCACACACCCAGTACAGCCACCATTGCCATATCCTACAAGGCCACGTGATGTTATTCACCTTACAGGTACCCTGTAACACTCATCACACTAGTAGTCCTGTGCCACCTGCAATAACCACATAATTGTGTGGTACCACAACTTGATGGGTAGGGGACTTCAAACACAACACTGGCAACTGAGATCCTGTGCATGCATATATGTGTGTGTGAACAGTATTCTCTGTGTGTTTGGTTGACACAATATGGGGTTGAGGGCGTTAGCAATCTGAGGTGTGTTCCACCCACCACACTTACCATTGTCCACTATACTAGAGCTGATGTCAACCACTATAGACTGAGATACAACCCCTCAGTCTTATAATCTGTGAGGCACATGCAAGAACTGTTACACAGACCTAGGAAATGTGTGCAGATACAGCTGTACCCCGACAATGACGTGGTCGATGTGTTACTACACTGCCATACCCATTGTTGGTGATGTCTGCAGGGCCACATCCTGTTGACAAAAGACACCTGGAACCCAAACAGAATAGAGCATGTGAGAACGCATTCACTTAGTGTTACTAACACCAATAATGCATCATGACTGAAAAGGTACACACACACTCTGATGTGTACCCATTACAAATGCCAGATGACAGCACCTTACACAGTATTAAATAGCTGCACTTTACTAAAGTCACCCTGTGCATCAGACCCGTACAAGTATGTCCCTGCATCGATGGTATGGATGGCATGGATGTGGCACAGGTATCATCATATGCCCAGGGTGTTGTGTGGGTTTGCCAGAAGCCTAGGCTGGGCCACACATGTGTGTTGGGGTGGTGCTCCTTAAATGGGCAGTGCACGGGTGGTGTGTGTGTGTGTGTGTGTGTGTGTGTGTGTGTGTGTGTGTGTGTGTGTGTGTGTGTAGGTGGCTTTTCTGATAGTGATGTGTGTGTGTTTGTATGCACACAGTCATGCCATGTGTGCACCCTACACAGGGGTATTTGGGACAGCTGTGAGCCGTACATGGCAGGGTGTACAGTTCACTGTCTCTGGCCATGGACACAGGAAGTGGGCCTGCTGAGGGTATCACTGGCACCACCAGGGCCGAGTCCAGATGCAGTACTACTCCCCGCTGGTGACTGCGGCCTGCTGGATCCATGTCCCTGTTGGGACCAGCCATGATCACATGTCCATGGCCTGGTGCATTGTGGCGTGGACAACACACCACCTTCAGTAGTGCTGGTGGTACTGCTAGGATGGGAATGTGATGGTTCATGGCCACCTAGACCCTCAGCTGATCGTGGTGCTGCCCTACAGCCACATGCTGCTGGCCATTGTCCACCAAATGCACAGGCACAGATATTCCCTGGTTGAGGAGTGCCAAGGCCTCCCCCCACCATCTATCCATGGCCCCAGTATGCTCACAAATGGCTACAGTGAATTCATATTGCCATGGACACCAGGGATGTGCTCATCCACAACCCTGTGTATATGTGTGGCATTACATTCATTACGTGCTTGTGCCCCCATGACAGCCTGAAACATGTGTCTGGTGATTGCTGCCATGTCACTTGCAACAGGGACATGATGGTCTGCAATCCTCCTCCAAACAACCCTGCCCATCTGCCTGTGTGGGACCTTGCCAGCACTCTGTCTATGACTAGTCCCTGCACCCTCTACTTGCTGTAGTCACCACAGTACCTGTTCCATGCCACCATTCACCAACTGTCCATTATCTGTGGCCACTGGTGATGGGGTATGTGTGGGCATTGTGACTGTGTGTGGGGATGGGGTTGACAATAGTGGGATGCCAACTAATGGCACAGCATCAGCCCCTGACAACCCCACCTGTGCCTCAATATGAGTATCATCATGGTCAGATTCTGCAGAGACACTGACATCAGTATCAGAGCAGGAGGGACTGCAGCCACCATGTCCACCTGTGAGGGAAAACAACATATGTAAATCATTACTGGCACTATAAGGTTTGCTGGTGCACACACGCAGACACACACAGACAGGTGAGGTGCCTCAAAGACATTACACAGACCTCACATTAGCCAACTGGGGGCATTCGTGACACACAGTTAGACAATAACATACACACTCTGGATTGACCCTCAGCATCATACAGTGCAGCCTTTTCCAATTACCGTTACTACTAATATACACCTCTGGAATATGTGAGTGGTGTTAGTGGGTGATGGCCCTTCACCAAGCACACACTGCACCCATGTAAATTATTGCTTTTCACCTGTATAGCACTGTGGCAACTCCTACAGAACATACCCTCCAACTTTACAGGGTTTTGCTGAATGTCTACATGTGTGGCTCATATGTTTGGTCTTAGCCTCATAACTCCTGTGTTTATCTGATACATTACTGTGTTGGCCTGTGGATTGGTGCCACTAAGTAATGTCCTAATTGGAGGTGCAAACTGCATAACCTGCTGGTTACTCAAACAACTTCCCAAGCTTACAGTGGATATATTAAGTGTACACACACCTGTTAACATGCCGGGTTTTCATGATATATCACATGAGACATCAGAAATCAGGTCATAGCATTGTTATCTTTTCATATGACATATGACCTGTGCAATCCAAATGAAGAACATACACATCAGTTACAGGTAACATCGGGTAACTGAAATAGCTACAACATACTGGTTGCATGAGTGTGTACACCCTTAAAGTAATACTCTGTTAAAGCAACTTCTTTTTTAATCACAGCATGCAGTCCTCTTGGGAAGGTGCCTATCAGCATGGCACATCTTGACTTGCCAATGTTTGCACACTCTACCTTGCAAAACATCTCCAACTATGTCAGATTGCAAGGCCATCCCCTATGCACCACCCTCTTCAGGTCACCATGCATATATCCTATTGGACGTAGGTGTGGGGTCTGACTCGGCCAGTGCAGAATGTTGCATGTGTTCTAGTGAAGCCATCCTTTTGTTGATATGCATGTATGGTTTGGGCCATTGTTGTGTGGAAAGGTGGATTTCCTCACCATTCACAGCTATGTGGCAGACAGCAGAATGTTTTGGAGCAACAAGGGGCCAGTGTTTTGAACTGTTCCTAATCCCCTCTAACTTGGCTACAGCCCCAGTTCCAGCTTGTGAACAGCAACCACAAAGCAGGACACTGCCACCCCCATGCTTCACCATGGGGGTGGTGTTGTTGTGGTGATGTGCAGTGGTGATATTGTGCCAAACGCACCTGTCAGAATTGTGGCCAATGAGTACAGCCATGGCCCCATATTACCATAACACATTTTCCCACTTGCTTTTTGGAGACCTGATGTATTATTTTCAGACTTTCACCAGGCCTGAATATTGTTTGTTGTGAGGAACTTCTGCCATCTTCCAACCCTACCCTATAGGCAAGACATATGGAGACCATGAAAGGTTGTTATGACATGTAGTACACACCCAGTACTTGCTGGAGATTCCTGCACTCTTTCACTATTGGGGCTCCTGGCAGCCTCCCTGGCCAGTTTTGGACTTGTATTCTCATAGACTTTGGTGGGATGTCCACTCCTTCGCAATGTCTCTGTAGCCCCATATTTTCACGACCTTTTGATGACTGTATGCACTGTATTCCATGATATGTGCAATGCTGTGGAAATGTTTGGGTACCCTTCTCCAGACTGTTACATCTAAAACATGTGGTCCCTTAGTAGCTTCGTCAGCTCTATGTGAACCATGGCTGTTGCTGTAGCAGGCAACTGGGTATATGTTAGGATAATCCTAGTAGGACAGCTGATCGTTAGTTGCTGTTAATCAAAGAGTTTCTGTAATTGATGGCTGTTGTGTACCCAATAAGATGTACTGCTGTAGTTATATCAAAAGCTACCTCAACACAGTACTAGCTTCAGCCTGTGCACACATATGCATCTAAGCTGTTGTACTATTGTTATGTGTCATTATTGTTCCCCTAACAGATCTGTTTGCTTTACAGTTGAATTGTACAGTTTATAGGTCACATGAAAGGTTGGCAGTATTCTAAACTTGTCTATTCTGTTCTCAACTTTGTATATCACACATACCTGGCATTGTAACAGATGTGTACACCATTTATATGCACTGTATACCACTAATTTCTACAATATGACCCTAGTTTTGGGCCTTTGTCCCCCCATTTTATCGATCTTTGTCCAGGTGTCCTGCAATGACAGGTTGTGAGGTCTGCTTCCGATATGTAACATCTCTTGCAAATAGGCCCCTGTCATGACCACCATGATGCAATGCAGTAAAGACCACCACAGGTGAACATGCAGATATTGCCAAATGGCTGGGTGGAATAGTTGTGTGCATGGTCACATGAATTAACTTTAGCATGCCTGAGGTACTGGTGAGCCACAACAGGGAAACCCCACACATACTGGGTTCAGACTGCTGTCCCATGTGCAGACCAGAGGGACCTATGTAGTTGTGAGGGAGAGGTATTGTCAGCAGATTCATATTAGGCATTGGTACAAGATGAACGCTAAGTTTTGGCACAAGTATAGTACACACTATGATATTACACAATTTGCTGTCCTTCACCATAGATGTGCACTTGTGTGCATTACTACACCCTACCCACTAATCCATTTTACACTGACATATGTATCTAGAGACTCTGTAGAAGACAGTTTAAATGCTACCTCATTGCATTGATGTGCACTTTGGCCTTACCTGGATGCTCCTTGCCTGTTGTCTGGGTGCAACTCACCTATACAACTGCTGTTTCCTGTGTTTTGAGTTTGTGTGGGGGCTACCCCAAGGTTGGCAAGGAGCTCCTCTGTTGCCATACGTGGGGCCTGTGTGGCTGGCCCCCCCACTGGTAGCAGTACAGTCCCTCACTACAGCAGCAGCCCTTTGCCGGGAATGATGTATCAGGTCAGTTGCTCTATGCCTGACCTGATCATATGTTCATCCATGGTGGCCCAACATGTTCACTCTGTGGACGATCTCATCTGACAGGACAGTCTGCTCCTGCAGATTTTGCCGGCTACGGCCAGAAAGGATGGCATAGTTTAAGATTACAGCTTCTGTGATGGCTGCTGTCTCCATATCAGTGTAAGGCATTTGCTGCTGCATGGCACCTGGAGGACATATACAGGGAAACACATCACAGGACCTCAGATATTGCCCAGAGTTCTTTACAGAGTCAGCACATGCATATGGACTATCATTAGCCACCACTTACAAACACATCATACCCCTGTACCTGGCAGCACTCTATGAACATGCATTGTACTCCTGGTCCTGATGTGTCATGTTCCCCTCAATGAGGGCCAGTACATTGCATAAACCAGCATTCGTCATCCACATTTGTGTAAAGGGATGACAGTGGCAGTGTTCCTTGCAGATGGGATGTTAATGGTGCTCAGGCTTTGCTTGCATACAGTGTGTAATGGAGCTGGAAGCATATGCCTGGGTTCATATAGAATGCAGACAGGAATGTTATCAAGCCCCAAGGGGACTTGCTTTTGTCAACGTTGATTAGGCAGTTTGCACCTGATCCATAATGATGAGGGGAGGGGTGGGTGTGCTGTGCATATCCACCTATACTGATGGTGATCCAGGGTGGTGATGTTTGCCCTAAGCCTGTCTGCAGTAGGTTGGCTGTAGGTATGGTGTGTGTGTATGTGCTGTGATTGACCACCATTACAGGGTGGGTTGGTGCCTCTGAGACTGCAGACATATGTGAAGATGGCCTTGTGATTGCCCTTAGTGGATGTGTCCAATTTGTACTCATAGTTAGCCTGTGACCTATTATGCTCATTCAGATAAAGTTTGACACGCCCAGCTGGTGTCTGCTCCTACTTTGCCCTGTACAACCAATATAGCATCACATTATGTGCTTTGTGCATTGCTGCTGTCCAGCAAAGGGGTTTTCTCTACTTTGGTGGAGACAGGCTTTACAAGTCAGGTTTGCTGATGCCATACAGCTATGTGGGTGGTCATATATCTGTTTGTAGTAGGCGTGGACACATGGTAGAACACAGTTGGCCACCTCTACAATTTCAAAGTGATACTCATGCTTATTATACTACCCATGTCTGTGTCAGGGCAATGCCACAACCAGTAGCTGTAGAGGTGTAACTCTGTTGAATGCACAGAAACTAAGGATACACACGTGTACAACATGTACAGCTTATTCACCTGACATTTTGTGTCCCATGTCAGTTGTCATGAGGCAGTCAGGCTTACCTACCCATACATACATATACACAGGTAATACCTGTTATACATTTCTGTTTTATGTCAGTATGGCACACTGTAATGACAGTCTTGCTGCTCAGTCAGTCATGTCAACATGTTACGGCAGGACATCTGTAGGACAATCCACATACATGGTGGGCTATGGGCCGCAATTATTGACACTTTTTTCATATTGCTGTAACACACATATGTCATTTGATAGTGCAGTAGCCTTTGCATTCACAGACATACCCTGGAGGATGTCTGATGCTCATATGGCAGGCAGAGAGGTGAAAGGCTAGGTGTGTGGTAGTGAGGATAGGAACTGTTAATGTGAGTATGACTGGTATGGGGACAGAGCTAGCTTATATGCTGAACAGAGGAAAGGTGGATATATTAAAAAACACTAAACCCAACAGGGTGAACCACTAAAATAAACATACAAAAACACAAATTTCACAGACTGCACCAAGCTGCTTTAATGAAGAGCTAAAAGGCTCTAAAATACTAAGCGCTTTCATCAACTGATGGCTTCTTCAGAGTAAAAAAAGCTTATAATCACATTGTTTAAATACAAAGTTCCACATGCACATTGACCAATCAAATTTCTTACTTAATTTACAATCCCAATGAACATTCTGTTGTAACGTTTAAATAAACCATAAAACATGCATGTAATAAAACATATATGTTCCTATATATTTACATATTTCTCATAAGCATTGGCTTTTAACATACACATTATACACATATTTGTTGAAACCTTATTTCTATTGTTGCAAGCCTTGTCCCCCAAAGAATCAAAGCAAAATGACTTCAAATAACCATAGCCCTTTGTTACAAAATGGGCTTAATGGAAATGTGGTCGTTGAGTCCATGGTAGGTTGTTGCGTCTAATAGCACCTGCCATTTTAATTCTAAAGACTCAACTCTGACATTGTCATCACCACCTCTCTCACTTGTCATTACCTTGTCAATTACAAAAAATATAAACTTTTTAAAATTGACACAATTCTTGGAATGTAAATACAACGTGTTATGATTATCCTTGTTTTTAATGGCCCTCTGATGTTCTGCTATCCTTTCCCTTAATCTACGTATAGTTTTCCCTATGTAGAACCCTCACATGTTGTACAAGTCGCAAGATAAACCACTTTCTTAGAGTTGCAACTATATTTGCCCGGGCATGGAATAATTCTATTGTACCCCCCTCACAGCCACATAGGGTCCATCATTAATATATCTACAGTACCTGCAAGACCAACATTTTTACATTTGTGAACTTGTAAATCTATTTTGTGGCTTCTCCAATAAATTCTTTATATTTAAGCCTCTTGAAAAAAATTACATTTGGTGTTTAACCTAATTCTTTTTGCATATCCATGTTAAATGCCAAGTCCCAAGACTTCCCAATAATCTCCATAATATTAGGTGTCTGGAAATTATATTTCAATACATGGGCTCTTGAATCGAACATCTTAGAATGAGAAGGTTCTATTTTTTCCATTACATCAGTAGTCCCAGTTTTTTCTACCAGGATGGGTTTGAATGATGTCCACCTTCTTTTCATCACCTCTTTTTTAACTGTGATCAACAATTTCAGTGGATATCCTCTATCTAAAAACATTCCTATTAGTCTGTACATCTCACTATGATAAATCTCATCATTACTTACAAGACGTGACAATCGAACCATCTGCCCTTTGATCACACTTCTACGTTGGTGTAATGGATGGCAACTTGAAAAATGCAAAAGTGAATTACTGTATGTAATACATTACTGTATGTCTCCTTTCTATGAATATTACTTTCCAAACCTTCACTAGTCTTAATAAGTTTTATATCCAAAAAGTCTATTGTCTGGAGCATTTCTCCCCGGGCCTCCGCTGAAAACAGGATCTGTGGAACCTAGTCAGACTTTTAAATGTTAAATAAATAAATAAAAATAAATAAAAATAAATAAATAAATGAATTATTGTCCCACTTATATGTAAAAGAAAGAAACGGGGTGGTAGAATTAAGATATTCAACAAAATTCCTAGCTTCATCTTCATTTCCCCTCCAAAGAATCAGTATATCATCTAAAACCCGATCGTATAATACAATATGTTCAAAAAAAAAGGGGTAGGGAAGAAGAAGCCATCAGTTGATGGTGAAAGTGCTTAGTATTTTGTAGCCTTTTAGCTCTTCATTAAAGCAGCTTGGTGCAGTCCGTGAAATTTGTGTTTTTGTATGTTTATTTTAAAGGTGGATATATTGTTTGTACCAGACACCAAATGGAAGGGGTGTACAGCTGTGTGTATTGGAATCGGGTACAAATAGTTCTATCATGGTGTGTATGGGAGGGGAAATGGTGTAGGGGTTAACCTGAAGGAACATTATGCCAAGAGTGTTTGCGGAGGTGATAAGAGTGTCGGGTAGAGTAATGTTCAGGAGGCTGGGAATTGGTGGTGTAATGGTGGCAGTTGTTAGTGCATATGCTCCGCTAATTGCGTGTGTGATGGATGAGACAGACATACTTTGGTGTGGTTGGATGAAGTGGTGATGTGTGTACCCAAGGGTGAGTGAGTGGCGATTGGAGCCGATTTCATTGGGCATATTGGTGAAAGGGACAGAGGGGATGCAGAAGTGAGGGGTTGGGAGGGTGGCCTAATGGTTAAGGTGTTTGCCTTACAAACACAAGGTGCAGGGTTTGAGTCTCACAAGGGATAACTTGGCTCGCAAGAGCAGTCAGCTTAGTACTAATCTATGAACCTATGAACCTATGTGTAGGTATGGTGTTAAGCAAAGAAATGCAGAAGGTGAGATGGTGGTGGTGTTTGCAATAGAGGGTGGACATGGGATGGTGAATACATAGTATTACACACTGAGGGGCATAGAGTGACATACAAGAGTGGAGGAAGATGCACACAGGTGGATTATCTCCTATGCTGGTGGGCTAGTTTGAAGGGAATTGGTAACTGTAAAGTGGTGACAGGGGAAAGTGTAGTTATGCAGCATGGAAGGTTGGTCTGTGGGATGACATTGGTGATCACAAAGAGGGGGAGGAGTGTGAGGGCGGCACCATGGATCAAATGGTGGATACTGAGAAAGGGTGATTGTGAGGTTGAGTTCAGGGAAGAGTTAAGACAAGCAGTGGGTGGCAGTGAAGAGTTAGCAAATATCTGGGTAACTACATCTGAGCTAGAAAGGGAGATGAGTAGAATGGGGCTTGGTGTGACATCTGCACAGGGGAAGGAGGACAAGGAGACCTGGTGGTGGCATGAAGAAGTACAGAGGAGTATACTGAGAAAGAGTTTGGCCAAGGAGAAGTGGGATTGTCAGACAGATGCAGAAAGTGGACAGGTGTATAGAGAGATGGGGTGCATGGCAAAGAGAGTGGTGGCAAAGGCCGAGGATGGGGCATCTGAAGGGTTGTATGTAAGGTTGGACACCAAGGATGGAGAATAGGATCTGTACCAATTGGCTTGACAGAGGCATGTAGCTAGGAAGGATGTACAGCAGATAAGGCTGAGAAAGGATAATGATGGAACTGCACTCACTAGTGAGGAGAATGTGTCGAGCAGGTGGAAGCAGTACTTTGATGGGCTGTTGAATGAAGGGAATGAGAGAGTGAGAAGGTTGGATGATGTGGGTATGGTGAATCAGGATGTGCAACAGATTATCAAGGGGGAAGTAAGGGTAGCTATGAAGAGGTTTAAGAATGGAACTATTGGTCCAGATGCCATACCTGTGGAAGCATGGAGGTGTTTAGGACAAATGGCGGTGGTCTTTTTAACCAGATTGTTTACTGTAATCTAGGAAAGTGAGAGGATGCGTGAGGAGTAGATGAAATGTGTTTGGGTACTGTTTATGAGAATAAGGGTAGTGTGGAGAGCTGTACTAACTACAGAGGGATAACACTGATCAGTCACAGCATGAGGTAATGGTAAAGGGTGGTAGAAGCTAGGCTGAGAAGGGAGGTGAGGATTACTGATCAGAGCATGGTTTCATGCCAGGATAGAGCAGTACAGATGTGATGTTTGCTCTGATAGTGTTGATGGGGACATACAGAGAAGGTCGGATGTAGCTGCGTTGTGTCTTTGTGGACTTACAGACAGCATATGACAGGATGCCTAGAGAGGAAATGTGGTATTTTATGAGGTGGTCAGGAGTGGCGGAGGAATCCATAAGAATGCTACAGGATATGTACAAGACTAGTGTGACAGCAGTGAGTTCTGCATTGGGAGTGACAGGTGTGTTTAAGGTGGAAGTACATCAGGGATCAGCTATGAGCCCTTTCTTATTTGCAGTGGTGATGGACAGGTTGACAGACATGATCAGATAGGAGTCTCCCTAGATTGTGCTGTTTGCAGATGACATTTTGGTCTGTAGTGAGAGTAGGAGACAGGTTGAGGAGACCCTGGAGAGGTGGTGATATGGTCTAAGGGGGAGGAATGATGGTCAGCAGGACTAAAACAGAATATATGTGTGTGAATGGGAGGGAAGATGGAAGAATGGTGAGGATGCAGGGAGTACAGTTTGCTAAGGTGGATAGTTGTAAATACTTGGGAACAACAGTTCAGAGTAATGATGAGTGTGGGAGAGAGGTGACAATGTGAGTATGGGCAGGATGTGGGTGGTGGGGAAGAGTGTCATGTGTGATTTGTGACAGAGAAGTACCATTAAGAGTGATAGGGAAGGTCTACAAGAGGGTAGGGAGACGGACTATGTTATATGGGTTGGAGACATTGGCATTGAAAAAAGAGGCACAAGTCAGAGCTGGACGTAGCAGAGTTACTGATGGTATGATTTTCACTGGGTGTGGCCTAGCTTTATCACAGTCGGTATTGTGCAACACACACTCCAGTAGTGGTCATATGTGAGCCATACTTTCCTGGGGTGACTCGGGGACCTGAGCTGTGTTCTATGTCACTGCAGACAGACACAGTTTCTATGGCCATAGGTTCTGCTCAGCAATATATCAGTACAGCATGTGTTGTTGAGACATAATATTGTTTGAACTTCCAATTTTCCACTTTTACATGTTCCCTACTACATTCCATTACAGGTTTGATTGTTTGACATAGTTGTGTTTATTTGTTTTCAGTTCATTTGGTATACTCCATCATTCTCAGTGTGTGTCTGTCTGTCTGTTTGTTTCTGTGTTTTGTGTGTGTGTGTGTGTGTGTGTGTGTGTGTGTGTGTGTGTGTGTGTGTGTGTGTGTGTCTCTCTCTCTCTCTCTCTCTCTGAGACAGATGTAGGCTATACATCTGTTTTATATAGGCAGCATCTTGCCTTTAGTAGGTAATGCTCATGGCAGCTGATGACCTGTGCACCACTTGGAGTCCCCCACTTGCTAATTGCACGTGGAACACCTGTGGTATCATTCCCATACCCAATAGCATGGAAACACAATCCTACAACTTAGTATTTCATGTGGGCATTACCCCATTTCCTTGCCTGGGAGGAGTACTTCATGGAGGTATGTGTGATAAACAGCATCACAGAGTGTAGTTAGGAATACCTCTTACGACAAATACTGTGGAGACAGCCCAACAAACTAGAGGGGGATGTTCCAGACATAGGGACAGAATGTAAGTATTGCTGTCATACAGTTGAACTAATGCTAGTTTGACAGGGTTTGTGTGGATATGGCTGCTCTGCATGAATTTAAGTCTGATAGTGTTATGTGGTAGACATAACTTCCAAATGTAGGGCTATCCGCAGACTGCCCAGTGTTTGGACTCTTATATTTGGTGTGTTACTCACACATTTTTGGCCTCCCAATATGTCAGGCTTTGTCCAGATGTCATGCTGTAAGAGGTGTATAGGTGTAGTAAATCATTATATAGTGACTTCATTCCAGATATCATCCTAGTGATGTATCAGACTGCCAGACATGTTACGTGTAGAAGGCCTTATATGTGAGGACAAAGCCTGGATGTTCTGTGGGACTCTATACAATTGAGAGGACTGTGTATTTCTGGAAATTGTTGACAGACTGTCAAGATTGTGTAGCATTGTATTGTGAATGTGTTATTTGGCCTGTGTAGGGGTGGGGGGTGGGGTAGATGTAAGTGCTGAGGGTCCTTTTCTATCTGACTTTGCATGCTGCTCCAGCTTCTGGTGCTCTATCAGCTGTATATGTTTGTAGGGGCAGAGTGAGACATGTACCATACTACAGTCAGGCATCAGACTACACTGTGAATTGGGCCAGTATATATATATATATATATATATATATATATATATATATATATATATATATATATATATATATATATAGGGGTAATGTGTAAGTGGCAAACATGCTGATGATTTTGTTCACACAGTCCATATACTCTATTGTTCCTGTGGCTTACCAGTATGTCACTTTGAATGTGGTGAGATTGTTTCTGGGTATGCACTTTTACGCTGGCGTCTGTTGGTCAGTGCTGTTACATCCCTGTAGTGCCTGATATATTTGCAATTACATGTGCATTTCCCACAGCAAAATTGGGTTTGTGTTGTGTCAGTCTGCCTGTAGTTTAGATAGTATTTGGTGACATGCTTAGCAGCTCAATGTAGTTTCCCTACTGTGATATTATGTCCTGATATTTATCAGATGTACTGCTGCCTGGCCCCATATGTGTTGTTGATACAGCTCCTGTCTACTGCCTTGTCTGTCTTCCTACCCATTCTATCTCCCCAGATATACCTACTATCCTTCCCCAACATCCCACTCTCACCTTATAAAAAAAAAAAAAAAAAAAAAAAAAAAGGCATTCTGTTCCCACAAAAAAATGTTGCCCCATACATAGCTGTCCAATTCAGTGGGATGATGTGAAGATGTATGTCAGTGAGTAGTAGGGAGTAATTTGGTTTTGGACTTGGGCTATTCCAGTCAATATATATTGTACAACAGACATCAGGGTGTTACTGCATCAACTGTGCCACCTTATCTACTCCAGTATTTGGGATATGTTCCCAGTTTCATGGCTTTACCCCCCCCCACTGGTTAGGCTTGGTCCAGATTTGTTGCACTAAGGGGTTCTGAACAAACCTCTTGACTGGCCAGCATGTTTCAGACTGTCCAGGATTATTGCTCATATGTATGTTCTGTTCCACAGAATCATTATTTTCATTTCTGTAGTAAATCACTGTGATGATGTGAGGATTTCTGTCTGTAAATGATGACATACATTTTAGTTTCAGAACTCATCCTTCTGGACATGTATGCTGACATGAACCCTGTTACTGTAGGAACATTCTACATTTATAACTGCAGTACGTACATCATGTCCCTGTTCTTGGACCATTGTCAACCCATTTTGATAGCCTTTGTCCAGAATTATTGCACTAAGAGGTGTAGAGGTATGTTGCTGGGTATGACTCCACTACATGTTATGGGCATAAATATTTATTTTAGATATATCTATACTGACATATGTATATATTCCTTTCTTATATCTATACATATGTTTATATAACAATATATATGTATATATTCTATACATATTTGTTTTATATGTATAGCTCCATATATCTGATGTATATACTTTTTAATATTTATCTATCACCATGCACATCTATATGTGTATATTTATATATACTAAACATGACTGATTCCACAGTGTTTGTTCCCTACTAGTCTATACTGTACTGAATGTATTTGAAAAAACAGCATTTGTTATTACATCTTAGATGGTGTAGTGGTAAATTGCTTTCAGTATGGTGTACAGGGTCCTGGGTTCAAGACCTGGCAGGGCTGATTATTTTGTTGCTGGGCAGAACAGTGGCTGATGGAGACAAGGTGATTAAAGCAGTTTTAAGCAGTTGTAAGTGGGTTTGCATGGGTTTGCAGGATGGTAAGTGATGCCATCCCATGGTTAAACTGGAAACTGCTTTATCTGTGTAGGCATTGATTAGCATTGTGCAAACTCGCTTACTGCAGCTTACTCCTGCTTACCCCCATGCTAATTTCTTTAAAAGAAAAGAAAAAAAGGGGTGATAGGAAAGTGGTGAAAAAGGGGGCACACAGAGGGAAAAACAATGTGACAGATAGCTAGGGATGTGCAGGACAGGTGTAGGGAAGGTCCATAGCAGTCCATGTCTGATACAGCAACATCTGTGCATTTGTACAGAATTTGGAGGTGAATTTGGAAACGCAAACCCCTGAGAGAGGGGTGAGGCAACAGTAATGTGTTGTTAAGCCAATTAGTCCAGATTACATGTGTCCAGTGGGCACATGTGGAAAATGGACTGCTATGTATGGGGCAACATTTTTTTTGGGAACAGATTGCCTTTTTTTTTTTTTATAAGGTGAGAGTGGGATGTTGCGGAAGGATAGTAGGTATATCTGGGGAGGTAGGTTGGGTAGGAAGACAGACAAGACAGACAAGACAGTAGACATGGGCTGTATATGACACATGGGGGGTAAACACCTTGAACGGGGAGGGTGGTTGGGAATCGGATGCCCACAAGTCCCCAAATGGATACAGTGGAACTGAGGTCTCCACCCATGGGCAGTCACCACTGCACCTTCACGGCCCCAAAGGTGGCTGTGCTGGGGGCTGAGCAGGAGGGGCAGGCTGACCATCAAGATGCACCACACGGCCCTCAAGCTGGTGTAGCAGATCTCTGAACTTCATTTGAAGCTCACTATGCACCAATCCCCAGACATGACGATGGGTGACAGTGTCTTGTCCGTACCTGCTCCCAGGGGGGATGGGACCCATCCCCTGAGGTGGTTTCACCTGAAGGTGGTGCAGGACCAGTGGATGAGGAGGTTCTGGGTTGGGTCCCAGATGTGCTGGGGCCCAGTGCCAAGGCCAGTTGAGGCAGAACAGGTGGATCCGAGGGATCGGCCTTCCCAGACATGCTATGGTATTGCAGTTTTATAAAGTATGTTGGTTAGTCATGAAAAACACATTCCAGGATTAGTTATAACAGCATGCATAGGTATTCCCATTAGCCCAAAACAACAGATCTGGAACAGTTGCATAGCAAACAGAACACATGCATATATGGAACCACAGTCAGCATTATAATGGCATGCAGGTTACATTGATAGCAACAGGCCACCAATGATAGTATTTGAACAGGGAACATTAATAGTCACATTTTTAAATATTTGTAGAACAATAGGACACATATCCCAACAGTAGGTTGGGTGAAAAACATACCCATTGATTTATGTGTTTAGATTATTGGTGCAGGTAGGGTGGGGGAGAGGGAGAGAGATGTCAATTAACAACTGTATAGGCTTCAATTGCTTACAACTTTAATGATCATTGCTCTAATCATTACTCTCTAGGTATTACCTCACTTTACATTGACCTATGGCCTTGGGTTTGGCAGTAGTATGTTTGTACACAGTATATAATTCTAGCCTTTTTACAGTTAATTTACACCTTTTCTTACCTGACAGACCTATGGAGGAAGTTTCTGTTAACACTACCTGACTGTTTCTACCCATATTCACATAATCAGGGTTACATATGTGCACTCATACTGTGTGTGAGTGTGTGTGTGTGTGTGTGTGTGTGTGTGTGTGTGTGTGTGTGTGTGTTTGTGTGCTACTGCCATACTCTGCCTTGATTTGTATTGGTCACCCTGGATGTGGGCAGCAGTGACCACTAGCTGTGACAGAGTGACACTTGAGGGACATTTCTTGGAAGAGATTATTTTTTGTATGTACTTATCTTGCTGTCATTTGCAGCCTTGGGGTTGGACAGTGGGTGTTGTACACAGTGTATAAGTACAGCCTTCCTACAGCTAAGATATACCTTTTCTTACCTGGCAGACGTGGAGGAAATTTCTGTTAACACAACCTGACTGTTTCTACACATATTCACATATTCCTGGGTGAAATTATGCATACAGCTTACTACCACAACAGGATTTGAACTGTAAAAATAGCAAGAAGGTGCACCATAAGCCGCAAAAGCCAAAGTCAAAAAACTCTCTCCAGTTGGTAGAATCCACGTTTAATATAAAAGACAAAGAAGCAAACAGGTAGACTGCAGTTTGGTTAGCGCTTTCGCGTTGAAATCAACGCTTCATCAGACATAAATGCAGTCAAATTACATCTACTTAAATACGCACAATGACATCACTGCCAATTCAAATCAGCGAATCAAATAAAAACAGTCAATAAAACAATAGTAAAATAATAAAATAGTACAACAATACAAAATGGAACAATGTAAAACACAGTGGCTAACGCCTGAGAGGTCTGCTAACTAGAAACGGCTTAAGTGCTAGCCTATCATTTAGCCCAAACCTATGGGCTTAAACCTTAAACCTATGGTATACACAGCTGCACTACGCACACACCCGCTCAGCTACTCTTAAACTTTATTGAGGATGGAAAAAAAAATAAAATAAACATATGTTTTATTTTTATTTACTTTAGGGGTATGCACATTGCTTTCTGCCTCTTAGGGCAAGACATCTGGACAACTACATCATACAGGGGGTATTATTTTACATGCTTACCTATTTGGTATGCCAGCATGTACACTGGCATACCATTGTGGACATTATCTGTGCTGGCCAATTGTGGGGGGCTGTGCTTCTGTGTATATTCTTATCATACCTCTCAACCTCTTTGAGCAAAAAATCTGGACAAAGCCTAACATGATGGGGGAAAATAGGAACAGATTTTAAATATTGCTCTTACAAACTTAGACAGTTGATGAAATAATAGGTTTTGCATTAGTATGAATTTTCTGAATGATGAGTAGTCTTAAACTCAAAAGTTAGGGGAACACAACAAAACTAAGAGGAAAAAATCTGGACATTCTGCGAAAATCTGTACAGTTGAGAGGTATGAATGTATTTTGTCTGCGGACACCAATTTGTGGTGATAACAGTATCCATGGACACTGTTAGTTGCTTTAGAATTGCAGTATGGCAATTCTAGAGTGCAGGGGGCATGTGTACATGCATGGACATGCTCTCTGCACTCGTTCACAGATTGTGCATGTGCAGGTTATACAGACGTGCACCTTCATGAATATGCAAAGCGTGCTGCTGTGCTGCACCAGCACAATCCCCTCCATGCAAAAAGAGCACTATTCCTGCATGGAGGTTAATGAATTCCAGAGATAGTCTTTGTATTATTTATTTCAATGTGCAATACTTCTTCATGGTTGTGAAACATATTTTAACATATTTTGTCAAAATATTTATATAATTCATGTTTTTTTAAGTACTATATAGGTGATGGTTTTATTTTATAATTTCTGTACTGCAACTAATAAGGTTGTGCAAGAACAAACAACTGATAAAATATAATCAGATCCTGCAGATAGACTAGTGGTGGACCGTAGCTGGGATAGCTACTGAAGTTCAAAAGAATGACACGGATATATGAAACTTGAATTATGTCACTGATAAAACAGAACGAAAAAAAGATGAAAAAACACTCCTTTTAAATCCACAGAAACCTCACTGCTTCGCCGAATTGGCAAGATGTTGAACTAAAGTGTAACAAAAAGACTGTTACACACTGATGTTTAGCAGTTCAAAAGTAAAGTAGGACTAAATCTGTTTATATCCCAGGCATATACATTCCTGTAACTCTTCCAAATGATGCAAAGTAACTTGAACACAACTCACAACAGTCTGTGTGGGGAGACCACAACAAGCATAAAAAAGTACCTTAGAGTGTTTGTAAAAGCTGATGAAATGTTGTAGAGCAAATGCCTGGTTGCTCAGGAAGTCCTGACTATCCGTTTAGCTTGTGGTAGAGAAAACCCAATCCAATACTTTGTGGTTAGAAAAACACAAGAAGCTTCCCTTGGCAAACTCAATAGTTCCAGACTTGCAGGAAGCAAATGAAGCACTAGCACAATTGCTATGTAAACAAACTCAGAAGTTCCAAACTCATACACTGTTATACACTGATGTTTAGAAGTTCAAAAGTAAAGTAGGACTAAATCTGTTTATATCCCAGGCATATACATTCCTGTAACTCTTCCAAATGATGCAAAGTAACTTGAACACAACTCACAACAGTCTGTGTGGGGAGAGCACAACAACCATAAAAAAGTACCTTAGAATGTTTGTGAAAGCTGATGAAATGTTGTAGAGCAAATGCCTGGTTGCTCAGGAAGTCCTGACTATCCGTTTAGCTTGTGGTAGAGAAAACCCAATCCAATACTTTGTAGTTAGAAAACACAAGAAGCTTCCCTTGGCAAACTCAATAGTTCCAGACTTGCAGGAAGCAAATGAAGCACTAGCACAATTGCTATGTAAACAAACTCAGAAGTTCCAAACTCATAGGAAGCAAAAAAGGCGCTGTAGACTGAAAATAAATCCTTTATTACAACGATAGCATTCCTTAAGCACTAGTTCAGCGCTTTCATCTGCACCATCGCAGACTTCATCAGAACTAGTGCAAAACATTTAATTAACTCATTTAAAAACAGTTTTTGGCGCCAAAACTTTGTTACTCAATTTAAAGAAACAGTACTCCATTTGTAACATAACTAATATTGGACCTATATAAAAAACATATAAATCTTGGTGATTTATGTATATACATACCAAAAGTAAATACATATGTATATATAATTGTAAATATTGATTTTAAAAATCACTAAAAATAATTATTCATATGGTATTGTGATTGAAATACTAAAACATGAATTAAATTCACTATGTGTACTTACATTTCATCAAATATTGCAGCCATAAAAATATTATGTATCAAGAATTAAAAATGGTTTTATACTTATAAAATCGTTAATACCTGGATTCCTGGTGGAATCAGTTAAAATCTGCCACTTGCTTTCTTTACAGGACAGTCTTGTTTTCCAATCCCCTCCAAAAGGAATTTCCTTCACCTCATCTATTATCATAAAGGAGAATGTGTGTCCCTCACCATATTCCTTGATGTGTCTGTATAGGGCATTTTACTATCCATTTTCCTAATTTTATAATAATGCTCATAAATACGTTTCTTTAACTCTCTTTCTGTTTTGCCTATATAATAGGCTGGACATTTTTTGCACAGAGCTAAATATACTATGTGCTTGGTGCTGCAATTTCCACCTATGCTCCTAATTTTACTGTGATTAATGTCATTCAAAACAATATCACTGTTGGTGTTTATATGTGTACATTGTTTGCATCTTCCGCACTTTCTGGTGAAAACCTTGTCTTTGTTATTGTTTCTGCCTTTCCCTAACTTGGAATGTTCCAGTAATCTTTTTATGTTGGGACCAGTTTTGTATACTATCTTAGGTTCCTCACCCAGTATATTTTTGTTGACATCTGATGCTGTGATAATGTCCCAATATTTCTTTATAATGTCCTTAATCTTGGTGCTGTGAGGGGTATAGGTCAAAACACACACTCTACCCATATTTGCATTCTGCAAGTTAGCGTTAATCTCTTTATCAAGACCTAGCAGTGGTTTGTATTTTATTCCCCATTGGGATTTGACAAATTCAATGGTGTCACTAATCATGTTGCTGGGATATCCTCTCCTTTCAAATAAATCTGCTAACAGAACCATTTCTCCTTCCATGAATTCTCTAGTTGATGACATTCTAGCACATCTAATGCACTGTCCCTTCATAATATTTTTGAAAATGTGTGGTGGATGTTCACTTCCAAAAAATAAATAATCATTAGAGAATGTGCTTTTTCTATGTATCTTGGATGTAAAACCTTCCTCATTGGAACCTATGAACACATCCAAATATGAAATACCTGAGTTATTTGTTTCATAGGTAAATTTCAAAAAATTGGTAGTTTCGTTGATGTATTCAATAAATTGTGGTATTGTCTCGTTGGGTCCCTTCCACAGAATGAATATATCGTCCAGAAATCTTACATAGAAGGTGATGTAGCTGGAGAATGCACAGTTGGTAATGAATTCATTCTCCCAATCAGACATAACCAAGTTTGCAAATATGGGGCACAAGATGCCCATAGCAACTCCCTTGCTTTGTCTGAAAAATTCACCCTCGAAAGTAAGATAATTGTGATCCAACACTAGGCCCATCATATCCATGATTAGATTTATTTTATCCCAGGTCAATGTAGAAAACTTTCTAAGACTCCTGGCAAATCTCTCTAGTCCCTCGTCCTTAGGAATACATGAAAATAAGTCACATACATCAATGGTGATGAATGTACATTGTTCTGTCCATTTGTCAGGACTGAGTTTGCTCAAGAAATCCCATGAGTCTTTGATGATGAATGGTACATGTGTGTAAATATGTTTCGTCCATCTATCGATCGTTACTCCTATGTTATATGTTTTTGACTTTGAACCTGAGATGATGGGTCTGAAGGGTGGTTTGGTCAGAGACTTATGAATTTTCGGTATTCCTATTATGCAAGCCATCACTGGATGATCCACTTTTAGAAACCTATATACTTCTTCTGTGATGCGGTTATCAATAAAGTATTCTTCCAAAGCTATGTCAATTCTTCTAAACCCTTGGTTAATTTGGTTGATTGAAACCTGTTGGTAATTCCCAGAATGGTATAAAATATGGTATATCTCAGTGATATAATCTTTTTGGGGATAAATAACTGCCCCTCCCCCCTTGTCGGGTTTCATTATTCTTACGTCTTTTTTATACATATATTCATTCAGTACCGCTCTTTCTTCTTTGGAAATGTTATCTTTTGTTAATTCCTGTTTTTTCCGATATTCTCTTTTGATTTCATGGTTGAGTAGATACAGTTCTTTACATATCATTTGTTCAAATACATTCACTTGCGAATTGTACTGAGGTATAAATGTACTTTTTCTTTTTAATTCAGTGGGTATGTATGTGGCCTCATCATCCTTTCCTTTTTCAAATAGTAGAGCCAGGTTAAGTCTGCGACTATATAATTTGATTTCTTTGATATGATCTACTAGATTGAATTTCTGTGTAGGGATGAATTTGGTTCCTTTGCATAAAAGGGAACATAATTCTTCATGAATAGGGACATCTGTGTAGTTGTACACGTTGAAGCCTTCATAGTGCGTGATTCTAGGTTTTTCTTTTTCTAATTCTAATGTATCTACCTCCTGTATGTCTATTTTCACAGTTTCATCATGTCCATTATTTGAATTCTCATTGTTGATGTTAAAGGGAGATGGGACCACGTCAATCTCTCTAGATGGAACTAAAATGGCAGGAGGAGAGACAGTAAAACCTCCAACTGTCATTCTAAACTGACAAACTCTGGATTTTACTTGTATTTTCTGCTGCTCTGGTAATTTGTTTTTCCATAATTTTGATGGTGTCTCCCTCCCTGAAAATTTTCCTGTCTGTCCACCTGTCTTCTACCTCTTACATGTGTATATCCTTCATCTAATCTTTCTTTCCTATCTTGTGGCCAAACATATACCTTACAAGTTCTATATAGCTCCATATCACGCTCTAATTTTTTGTTTTTCCTTCGGAAAATATTTTCCGCTGTGGTTTCTGCCATTTGGAATTGTTTGTGGTATAAATCATACCACTGTTCAAATGCAGGGTTACGCAAAATAAATTCATTAACATGCTCTACTTCATCAATGAGTACATTCAACTTATCCTCGTAACACTTCAATAACAAATTCATATAACAAATGCCAAAATCATCAAACAAACTGTTGAAAGCTGAAATTGTACTCTCATTGTATTCTAGGCCCATAGGTAGTTTGAAAAACCTAATCCCTTTGGGAACTACCTTCGAATTAATGCATTGCTTCAAATAAGCTTTATCAACTTTAATATTCTGTATTTGTATTAAAATGTTTCCCATTTTATATATACTACTTTTGATGGATTCATTTTGATCATCATCCCCATATTTTTTGTTAATAACATTATCATGATGTTGAAACATTTCATTAGAGTGTGATGGATCAAAAGCATAATCATTTCTGAGAAACTTATTAAACGTGGAATAATTATTATCAACATGTTTTCCTTGTGTAACTCTCTTGTTTCTCACAGTATTTTCATTGTGTAACAAGTTAGAATTACTAGGTATAGTACATTGAGTTTTAGTATTTGGCATACATGCCATAGCAGAATAGTTTTTTTTGGGGGGTGCATGTTTTGGCTTGGCCCCTCTATAGTCCATTTCAGCTCTACTGTGAAAAAGGTGAAATCGAAGGTAAAGTCCTTTTCAGGTATCGATAGGTCATCAACGCCCCTTGGGTTCATATCTATATTGCCCGTTCTGTGTGATGACCCTGTTTGATTTAAACACCCCTGTCCATTGGGTATTTCAACATTGGTATCCACTGTCAATATCAAGTCATTCTCGCTGTTATCCTGAATCCTGGGTATGTCCTTGTGGGAAGATGTTCGTTCATGTTTACCGTTAATATGTGTAGATTTAACAATCAAGTGACTAATTCCGTGAGCTTGCTGACATCTTGGTGTAATCTGGCTACTTCAGCCCTTAAAAGTAGAATTTCTTCACCATCCAATACAGCCGACGCCCCAACCACTGCTTCCGCCATCACTGTAAGGCAACTAATAAGGTTGTGCAAGAACAAACAACTGATAAAATATAATCAGATCCTGCAGATAGACTAGTGGTGGACCGTAGCTGGGATAGCTACTAAAGTTCAAAAGAATGACACGGATATATGAAACTTGAATTATGTCACTGATAAAACAGAACGAAAAAAAGATGAAAAACACTCCTTTTAAATCCACAGAAACCTCACTGCTTAGCGAATTGGCAAGATGTTGAACTAAAGTGTAACAAAAAGACTGTTACACACTGATGTTTAGCAGTTCAAAAGTAAAGTAGGACTAAATCTGTTTATATCCCAGGCATATACATTCCTATAACTCTTTCAAATGATGCAAAGTAACTTGAACACAACTCACAACAGTCTGTGTGGGGAGACCACAACAAGCATAAAAAAGTACCTTAGAGTGTTTGTAAAAGCTGATGAAATGTTGTAGAGCAAAAGCCTGGTTGCTCAGGAAGTCCTGACTATCCGTTTAGCTTGTGGTAGAGAAAACCCAATCCAATACTTTGTGGTTAGAAAAACACAAGAAGCTTCCCTTGGCAAACTCAATACTTCCAGACTTGCAGGAAGCAAATGAAGCACTAGCACAATTGCTATGTAAACAAACTCAGAAGTTCCAAACTCATACACTGTTATACACTGATGTTTAGAAGTTCAAAAGTAAAGTAGGACTAAATCTGTTTATATCCCAGGCATATACATTCCTGTAACTCTTCCAAATGATGCAAAGTAACTTGAACACAACTCACAACAGTCTGTGTGGGGAGAGCACAACAACCATAAAAAAGTACCTTAGAATGTTTGTGAAAGCTGATGAAATGTTGTAGAGCAAATGCCTGGTTGCTCAGGAAGTCCTGACTATCCGTTTAGCTTGTGGTAGAGAAAACCCAATCCAATACTTTGTAGTTAGAAAAACACAAGAAGCTTCCCTTGGCAAACTCAATAGTTCCAGACTTGCAGGAAGCAAATGAAGCACTAGCACAATTGCTATGTAAACAAACTCAGAAGTTCCAAACTCATAGGAAGCAAAAAAGGCGCTGTAGACTGAAAATAAATCCTTTATTACAACGATAGCATTCCTTAAGCACTAGTCTCCCTCTATATATATATAGATGTGTGTGTGTGTGTGTGTGTGTGTGTGTGTGTGTGTGTGTGTGTGTGTGTGTGTGTGTGTGTACATGTGTTTGTGTTCATTACAAGAATCATAATGGATGGGATAAGCTTAAGGTTTAGCCAGGTGTTTCTCAGCTATCAGAAATCCCTCTGGTCATGTATCTGTAACATCAGACTATTGCCACTGCAGAAAGTGAGGCAATAAATAAGAAAACAGATGCTCATAAAACTTCATTCTTTTTTATGCCTCTGAAATGAACATCAATTCTCTTTCTTCAAATATTTTGTGAGATCATTTCTCCAGGCCAGAATCTGAAAGCATTTTGAGAATGTATCCCTTGTGAGAATTTCAGTGTTTGGAGATATTTAAAATTATTCATTCATGTATTTATTTCTCTGTTTATCTGAGAAGTCCGACTTTGTATAGAACTCCGTTTTTGGTGAAGGTCTGGGAGAAAAGTGCATTGGTAGAATATAATACAAAATTCAATGTAAATTAATACAGGTAAATTAGACAGTGGTGTCATTTGTGACATTGCAGTATTAGAAAATTATAACCAGTAATATATTGAACTGGTTTGCATTACATAAAAGTATATTGAATAAAAGAATACATTCACAGTGCTATTATCACACTGTTACAATTCATTCTCACTGGTACAATCACAATATCAAGTTGAAATGGAATACATTATAAACAAGCCTTTGTAGTGGAACTGCTGTAAACAGGGATATGTATGACTACGTATCTAGATAACTGTATTAAAGTGGGAGTTAAACAAGATATTCAGGTTGCATTATGGTAATGTCCTCTTTAGAGTGTTACATTAGTAAGTCATATGCATAACAGCATTGCAGTAGTTACAATAGATTTAGACTATATACATATTATTTACAGCTGAGTCTTCTTTGTTTATTACTAAGTCCCAAATATTCTGTTGGCCAAGTGAGAGATGTAGGAAAGCAATGGTAGGGGGCAGTGGCAGCTGGTGACTTCAAATTAAAGGGGGGGGGGGGCTGCAGAAGACAGCTGAATGGGTGGGGCCAATGGGAAGGGGTGGGCCAACTAGAAAGGGGTGGGGCTATGCTCAAAAACCACAACAACTGGAACTTTAAATACACTGCCCTAGGTGCCAAACCATCATTACAAGAGTCCAATCAAGACAAAATTAAGTGTAAAAGAAAAAAAATATGTCAATGCATTGGCTACATGACAGTTTATTTAATATCTAGATGGAAGCACAAAGGTTGTGAGGCATGAAAAAATAAATTACTTTTTAAATACATTACTGGAATGCCAGTCAAAATCAAGTATAAAAAAACAAGCAGCACTCAACTCAAACCACTTCTCATTGTAGTGCAGTTCCAATTATAATTTATATTCAGCTTTATAAAATTACCAAGTAACATGCTGAAAGTAACAATCTGTGATACCCCCACTTGTAAAATGTTTCTTATTCAAAAAAGACCTGCTGCCTGACAACAAATATCTACTTGTTTCATGGGGAAGACATGATCAAAGTAAAAAATGAACAGCAATCAAGAAACAAGCACAAGATACATTGCTTAAAGGATCACTGCACAAGTTATGGACCACACATAATAGATTAGCATTCTGTTTAGTTTATGGATAAAGCCTGCAAATATGACTGCAAGTCTCCAACAAAATGTAATGAGCTTCTGAAAATACTGTAATCCTGTCCTTTATTACAAATACTGTCATATGCTTTTCATTACCCAAAGCTTATACATTATCTATTTATGTAAATATTCTCTGCATGGCAACAAAAAAGGACTTCAATATTAGTAATTCTTTAACAGTATGCTTATTAAAACTTACTTGCATCTTACAATCTCCGACAAGCTTACCTGATGGTCATTAAAGCATTGCTACCTAAACACAGAGCAACAGGGCACTGTGACAGCATGCATTTTCTGAATGATAAGAAGCATAAATCAATAGTATAAAAATATGACAGAAAACCAGAACATTCTGCAAAATCAAGGACAGATGAAAAGCCATTGCCGTACTTGTGTCTACCTTGGATGGGGGAATATTCTGCACACTTACACTGCATAACTGCTCCTTGCCTTGCTTGGACACATCAAGAGTCACTACATGGGGGAGTGGGGTGCAACAAGAATGTCACAATTTGAAATGTCTCTGGCTGACGGTGATGGCTCTGACATTCATACCTCTTAACCTCACAGCAAGAAATCTGGACAAAGCCATACATAGAAGTGGGACACAGGCCCAAAAATAAGGACAATTTTTAAATATCGCTCTTATAAACTTAGAAAGATAATAGACTAGTAGTAGGTCTTGCATTAGTATGAATTTTCTGAAGGGTATGAAATCTGAAACTCAAATGTCTGTCATTATTTTCTAACTTCAGTCTTTAATGATTCACCACTAATTTGACAGAAAACCACAGTTTTATGAAAAATGGACCAAACATGTGATGCAAAAATATAAATTTGCCACACAATACAGCTGGGAACCTGTCAAAGAAGGGTCACCTTTTTAATATTAGTACTGTTAACTTGAGCAACTGACAACATTAGAGAATCTACATGCATTTCTGAAATAAAAGTAATCTATAACTCTGATCATTACAGTTATTTATAATTGTAAACCCTTCACGTTTTCTTCCAAAATTGCTATTTTGCTGAGGGATTATTAGAGGAGAGCTACATTTTGAGCCCAAATTGGGGACAGTTCAGAGGTTTGGATATTTCTAATTCTATAAAGCGATTTATATGCACGTACCTCTCAACCTCTTAGTGCATGAAATCTGGACAAGGCCAAATATATTGGGGGAACATACAAACAGTACTAAAAATTGCTCTTGTATAAACTTAAGACAGTTGATAGAATAACAGACAGTTGATAGAATAACAGGTCTTGCTTTAGCATGCATTTTTCTGTAGGTTACGTCGTCTGAAACTTAATGTCTGTCATTATTTAGTGACTTCATTCCTAAGTGATTTGCCAGAAAACCACTAATTTTATGAGGAACAAACCAAAAATAAGAAGCAAAAATCTATTCATGCTGCAAAAATCTGGACAGTTGAGAGGTATAGTTTAGCCAGGGCTGTCTTGAGTTTGCTGCCCATCCCCCCCCACAAAATCATGACCGAATGGAGCCTCTCCCCTGCAGCCATTCCAGTGCCCCATTCCTTGGTTATTTTGTCCCATTTACCATAAACACTAATGTGCATACTGCTTTACTTCTGCAATGATTTGGATTTCATTTGAAAGTTTTATTTGCATTTTACAGCACACACACACTAATAAATATCTGCTAAACAAAGCAATACAGTCTCACAATGAAAATAGATCTGGCATTAAAACTTCTCTGCCCTTGAAACTCACATTCATTGAAACAGCATTGAAACCCACATTCAAAGAAAATACATTTTGCCAGTGGCAGATAAAGATTAACTTTGGGCTGTTTTCAAATCATAGGCCCCTTGCACATAAAACATACACGTGCTCTTTGATACACCTTCCTGATTGTATTAAATTATATTCCTTGTACAATACAGAACAGTTGTTAGAGGGAGTTTTAAATTTATTGTTTTGAACATTTTTCCAGTAAACAATGAAACAAAATGCATGCACCAATAATGACAAAACTGCCCAATTCAGAACACTTCCATCATAAAAGTCTACTCCACAGTCCACCAATATCAGTAAATATGCACAATCTGTGAAGTAGTAAAAGTCATCTAAATAATTCCACATTAAAGAAATCTGTAACTAATGAAGAGGTTGCTGCTAGCAAACAACTTTATATATTTCATTGTTTCATCTACAAGCTGCCCTTGAGGAATAAATTGCTTATATTGCATTAAAAAATGATAAGCTAGTAATATTGAAATAGGGAATGGATGGCAAACTGATAGCTGGTTGATAGTTACTAGGTATCTTCACCAAAAAGGACTGCAGCATCCACCCCCATTTACAACATAGTACAGTATCAGCAATGTATCTACCAACTGTGGGAGTAGAACCCACAGCCTTCTGCATCAAACGCAAGTACACTACCTTTTGTGCTATTAACAATAAAAGCAAACTCAGCATAAGCAGCACTAATATTTTGTTCCCCTGCCACTCTCAGCTCCTTGTAAAATCTACTTGACACTCAGCTGTATCTCTGAACTATGCAGCACAAGAAATCTGGAAGCCAACATTTATGGGGGGGGGACGGGGAGACGGGACAAAAGCCCAAAAATCAGGGACACATTTTAAACATTGCTTGTATAATGTTGGAAAGTTGCTAGAATAAAATGCCATGTTGCCACCAGACATATCACTGCCAAGTCTGGAACCCAGGAACCTGTGCAAAACAGTCAGAGCAACATACCACTATGCCAAATCAGCTGTTTTGTGAAAAAGAGGAAGACTGAAATTTAAATGGCTACGATTTAGTGAATTCACTTCTCACCATACTTCTCAACCTTAGCACAAAAAAACCTGGACAAAGCCAATAATGGGGGAATACAGTCCAAAAAATAGGGAAAATTTTCAAATATCCATCTTATAAACTTAGAAAATTGCTAGAATAAAATGTTTTGTGTTACCATGTACTTTCTGAAGAAAATGAAGTTTGAAATTCAAATGCCTGTCATTTTTATTTAACATTTGTTAACAGGAGAGTCTGACTTGGAACAAAATCCAGTTTTCAGCACAGGCCCAGGGAGAAACACTCCAGACACATGTCTTTGTAAGATGAGAGGACATGCCGACTCCACACAGAAGGTATCCCAGCCAAGAATCAAACCAAAGAAGCTATAGCTGTCAGACAACAATGCTACCCTTGCACCACTGACTGCACCACTGACTGACTAACAAAAATATAGAAACCACAGATTTTATGAGGAACAGAACAGAACAAATATGAAGCAAAAATCTGCAAATTTTTTACAAATGGTGGTGGGTAGGGAATTCAGGCCCCTGCCACCTGCATACAAGGTACAGGGTTCAAGCCTGAGATATGCCCTACCACACCACCATGAGTTCTGTCTAGCCTGGGGCATTTTACACACACACACACACTAGAAGCTCACCTTTATCTCTGCTGATGAGCCTGAGCATACACATCCATTGAGCCCGCGCTACTGAAGTCCTGTATATGTTAGCAGCAGTGCGATTGGTCCAGCGCACCTCATGCTAGTTAAAAGCACATTGATTGGTCCCGCCTGCTGCTGTAGTCCGTAGTGCCTCCATTCTGTGACATCACCACTGCACAGACTGCTGGGCATCTGCGAGGCAAAGATGCCTTTCCCCCTATCTAGACTGCAGAGAAAGCAGTCTGAGAGTGTTCCTGTGCATGCTCGCATGCGTGGAGTACTTCTGGGAATTGTGGTGATCGTAAACATGTTTTATGTACTTTATTTTTGTGTTTCTTTACTTTTTACTTTTTTGTTTTGTAGGTGGGAGGGCTGCAGTCCTATAGCATGAGCCGCCCCTTGTAGGGGGAGAGGGTTGTTTGTGTTAAAGTAAGCCTGGTGAGGACCAAGAGCATAGCCAGAAGTTTGTAAGATGGTCTTTTAGTTGATCTTTGAATGTAGACAGATTGTTATTGAGTCTTACTGGTATATGTGATGAGTTCCATAGTTTGGAGATATGAATGGAATAATGGGCTTCCCCTGCTGAGTTATTGTTTTTTCTGTGTGAAAATAAGGCTTTGTTTGTTGAATATAGATTTCCGGGCAGTGGTAGGTAGATTTTAAGGACAGTTTTTAGCTCAGGACACATATTAGGTTTATATGCAAGATTGTGGACAACAAATAGCTGTAGATAGCTGAGGTGATGAGGTAGCCAATGAAGTTTTTTGAGGGCAGTGCAGTGATGGGTTCTTTAAGAAGGAATACAGTAAAACATAGCAATTTTGTTTGAGCATTGTTATAGTTTGACAATTTGGTTAGCATGGAGATTTACAAGTACAGGGGAGGCATAAAGAATATTTGGTAGTAGATAAGCAGATGGTATAATTTTTCTACTAGGTTCAGTGAGGTAAAATTTAAAATTATATTATTATGTATGGGTTTGCCTCATAAAATCCTAAGAGAAATTAAAAATCAGGTGCCTTTTTGGTCAATGAATTCCACCAAAAGATTAGCACCTTAATAGTTTTGTTTAGTGAACAACTGCAATTCTTAGAGAACTCTATCCACTTTAATGTAATGAGTTTAGCAAGAAGCTTTAAGAATTTAGGATCATAGGTTCATAGGTAGGTACTAGTCTATTGGCCCTAGGGCATATATAAGCCTAGCCAAAAAGGTACCTTGGCTTTCGCCACCCAAGAAAATAATTTTCCTGTGCCCCTGTGGAGCAGAGTCACAGAAGTGATCCCCGGGGTGAATTTCCTATTCCCCATCCAATCATCAAGATTTTTCTTGGAGTGCTAATGAGGAGCTTTGTTTGATATAGATAGGTAGTTTGTTCCAGAGTATGGGAAGTCTCTGGGACAGGAATCTATCCCTCCAGAATGTTCTGTTTATTGTGGTGACAAGGTTTAGGTCCCTAGAGTGTGTAGCTTGGAGGGATTGGGATTTTTTTAAGTGGAGCATGTCCAACAGCTCTGGGTTTGATATAGTTTTGTATGTTAGGCAGAGATCGCCTCTGAGCAGACGATATGTGACGGAGTAAAGCTGGAGTTTTTTGAGACGGTCTGCGTAGGGCATCTGTTTGAGGCTGGTAATCCTCTTTGTGAGGTATTTCTGCAGCCTTTCTAGTTGTTGCAAATGTCTTGTGAGGTACATACCAAAAGGGGCATTGTACTCCATAATGGGTCTAATGAGTGATGAGTAGAGGGGAACAATGGCCTCTTTTTTCCTGGATGAGAGGGAGTTTCTTCTACATGTCAGGCTTCGCTCTATAAATTATGCTTTTTCTACTTTACCTGTTTCTATCACTCATACTACTTCTAAATTTCCTAAGCAGAAAATCATCTTGACTAATGGAAGCAAAAGTTAAGAAGTTTAAAATGATGGAGAGACCTTCCTGTACCACGGGTGCAGGCAGTGATGACTGAGAAGCCCCAGCATGACAAGTCAAATATGGCAGCCTGTCCAGTGGCACCTGGTGTGCAGACCAGTATCCACACTCTGCAGGAAGGTATCTACTTGATGTATCCTAGTCTTTTTATCACATGTCTTACACAAGAGTTCCAGACTGAAGAATGCTAACTGAGACCACTTTGTTCATGAAAATAGTGGTTACAGTGACACCTGAAACGAAATGATTCATGATTACAAGTAGATTTTCTCCCATGTTAGATATCACAGGTCGCATATCTCGGCCTAGTCAAACCTCTCCCTACCTACTAGTACGTCTGCACATACTCTCTATGTTTCATATGATCACCCTTCTGAATTTCCTCTTATAATGCAGACAGCTTGATTATGGATGTGTCTTATTTGGATCTCCTTTGCAAATGTTTCCTTTCATTCAGACAGTATAGGATATCGATCCTTATGAGGGCATTACTGTTGCTTTCTCAAGACAACCAACCAGAAAAGTGTTATTACTTTTGCTACCACACCACTTGCTTTCACCCCATAACCCTTATTTATAGCTAGTTTTGAATTAAATGCATTGCTTCACTGCAGATGTAGCATTTTCATACCCCAGGACCAACACTGCCTTGAAATCAATGGCTTCTACCTGGTCTTGTGAAATATGCTGTTGTGAACTTTTAATAAAGAAGTCATAAACTTGGATAATGAAACATAAAGGCTCTACTACTTGCAACCACTGTCATAAACCTTCCTTCTATAAACTTCTATAGCACTTTAACTGCATTATCACTCAGACTATTATTTTGCTAAGCCTCAGACACTATTAGCTCCTGTTTCACTCTTCACCTCGTTTATCTTATATATTTTCACTACACTGGTTTATGCATCATGCCAGCTTCATATTCATGTTCAATAACCACTGTCATTTCCTCAGTAACTCATAATCTCTGTCTGAATGTCTTAAGATGATATGATTTTATTATAAAACAGGTTCCATCTTCCTTCTTCATGTTTCCGTGCCTCTTTAACTACCATAAAAGTGCTATGTAACAAGACTTCTACTACCGAGTAATTACCTCTTTCTCCTCATTTGGACCGAGGCAACACTTTGGCTACCCCTACACACAATACCATTTAACCCACTTACTCTAATCTTGCTTTACCTGCTTTACTTTGTATAACATCAACTTTACTTCCATCTCCAAATATATACAGAATCGTATAACTTCTACAATCATTTCTGCAAGCATTTTAAATTCCACCACCAATTTAAACATCCTTCAACCTACTGTAAACTAAATATGCTTTATAAATCTCTCCCATACTGTAAACTCCAGAATTGTAGCCTTAAAAAGCTGTCTCATTGTAACAGCCAGGGCCACTCTTCTAACAATGTTCACTTTTAAACTGATACACTGCCTCTTCCTCTCAAGTAAACTTAAAATCAAAAAACTCTTCTTATAATCTTTGAATGGCATAGAACAGGAAATTTTCTGTAAGGTAATACCATACAAATAGAATCAACTCCTTAACCCCGCCCCCCCCCACCCAAAAAAAAAAAAAAAGAAAAAACAAGTATCAGAAAAGAAACTGAATATCTATCTTCAGGAACAATCTCATATCTCATCTTTAAGATGTTTACAATTGCAGCTACCTTCAAGGCAATGGCAAAGCATAGTACTAGTCGTAGAATAAAAAGTTTTTTCTTACATTAACCTTACTTCAGCTCCGCAGTTCAATGGTCTGCTCTCATAATTGTTGGGAATGTGTAGCTAGATGTAAGCAGATATGTTTGTTATTAGAAAACAATGTTTATGACTAACCCATTTCATAGTATAATAATATTCTTTTCAAATGAACTGTATGCCTTTACGAAAAGACACTTTTTCTTAGAAAAGTAAATCACCCACAGCTGAATTTTTATTAAATCATGCATACTGATTTTTTCACTATTTCAGTTCCAACCTTGGTTGTATTTCTGTCCTAAATCAATGAATGCAAAATTTCCTCAAATGTTTCTCCCATTCTATGTATTGTTTAAACTGTAATGTTCTTGAAATTATAAGATAGTATGGCTATTATCTTGTCCTGTTTGCTGTCTTGTTCTGTTGAATACTTGTACTATTTGTGCCTTGTGACCTGGGTCCTTGCTGAAAAGGGTCCCTGAACTAGCACACTAACCTGGTTAACAAACATTAACTGACTAAATACATTTCATGGCTTTGTTCTACCTTCCCCCCATCATTACCTTGTGTTGTGTGACTATTTATCTTTACTTGACAGATTTACAGATTCACTATATCACCACCATGTATTCCACACTCCTAGACCCGCCCCCTTCCCATTTACTAAGTCTTACTTCCATCTAGACCATGGTGGTACAGTGGTTAGCATTGCTGCCTCACATCAAGAGGTTCTCCAGTTCAATCCTTGATTGGGGTGCCTTCTGTGCGGAGTCTGCATGTTCTCCCTGTGGTCGTGTGGGTTTCCTCCGGGTGCTCCGATTTCCTCCCACATCCCAAAGACATGCTGCAGGTGGATTGGACACTCTAAATTGGCCATAGGTGTGAGTGTGGGTGTGTGTGTGCCTTCTGTGGAAGGTTGGGTGCCGGACTGGCAACTCAACACTGTAAAACTCCACTGCCAATCATGAGCGGGCAAGGAGATCTGCTGTGGCGACCCCTAACCGGGAAAAGAAGAAGAAGACTTCCATCTAGACCCATTATACCATCCATCACCTTGATTTCATACTTCTGTGACCACATAGCATAAACTCTGGTTCACTTTTTTATACATGTACAAATTCAGGTTACAACAAACATCTGTATCCCTTCACTTTTAGCTGAGTAAACCATTTTACTTCACTTTACTTCATACCGTAACTAGTTATCCCCCTTGGGAATGAATCACGTTGTCTATCCTTACATCTATCTTCTTAGTTGCTCTAATTGGTTGGACTCTGGTAACCCATATCAGCTTGACATCTCTATAACTACAATTGCTAAGCAAATTGCCTTCTACTGATTCCATATTTCTCTTCTGACATCATCAGCCTTAGTACTAAATTTTACTCCTAAAACTTCTCTAGTAACTACTGCATGCTCTCCCATCCTATATTCTCCATATTAGACTTATTTTTTTAATTCCTGCTGTTCAGCCCATGCTGAACTTCATAGACGTCTTATTTTATACCTTTGTCATCATAAATCTATACCACCTCAACTTATTTCCCTTATCTGCTTCTTTCTTACTTAACTTTGCTACACAAGTTGTAAATACAGAGTATTACAGAATAAAATATTTAAACACAGAGGTGTGGTTAAGAAAATTCTTGCTGCTTACTCACATTTTCAGTTTTATTTAATAATAGTTTGTAACATCAGCAGATGTCTAAGTAAAACAGTGCCTTCAAATACATTTTGTGAAACTAACACATTTTGCAAAGTCCCAGCGTTCTATAAAAACTCAAGATAACTATAGAAATTAAGGAAACTTAAGTGTAGTTATTGGGACAGTAGTGCCATTGTGATCACTGTAAGAGTTCATTCTGAAACCTATGCCCTCACTGACACCCTTGGAGATAAATTTAGTTCAAATTTTAGGAAGCCAGTACACATAATATCCACTCTAGCAAAATCAAATTCTGCACCCCCTGTATATCACCCAAGACCAAAGTGCAGCAGTTTTTTTTAAGGTTAGGAACACTATCATCATGGTTATGGACAAGACCCCTAACCACTTTCCTGCTGGTACTAAACAAAACCTCTTAAGTGCACTGCATACATTACAGAGCAAATGCCTCACCCCTGGCTTCATCCCTAAACATGACAACACTTCACAGCAGTTTCTATCCACAAGAGGGGAACCACAACTGAACCAGGAAATTACAGACACATCAGTGTTGACAGTAACATGTAAAAGGTTAGGGGAGGGGGATACACTCACAGAACTAAATTGGAAGGATATTGGTAATTTACTACTCCTAAACACATATAAGCTATTATTTGCTAAGGGTAGATCATGCCTTCTAAGCATGGTCTGCTATGGGGAAAATTACAGTTGCTGTAGACAAGGGAATGTCAATGTGTGAAACCTATCTGGGTCTTGACAAAGCATTTGTAACATTCCACACTCAGATATCATAAACAGACTTAAAGTGCTCAGCGGTTATACTTAACATGATTCGTTGGATATTCAACTGGCTCTAGAAGAACCTAAACAGTAATGGCAGGTGACTAGCTGTTCACACCAGTAGACATCACCAGCAGGGATCCCAGGGGTTAATACACAGTTGTCTGAGTTTTGGCATCTTTCTTCTCAGATGTTCACGTTGACTAGCATTCTTCAGATGACCGAGTTTGCCAGTGATTGCAAATTTGTTATGATTGTTCCTTCCTCCACAGATACATCAGTCCTCAAGCAGGGGTTGGATGTAACCTAGTCATGGTATAAAAACAATGGTCTATCAAATACAACATAACAACTGCCCAGAAATGGTATCAACATGATTGATTTGTCTTATGACTGATGTGACACTGACTAGTATTATTTCCTTATTGTTTTCACTTTGACTATGGTAGTTGTCAATATTGTAGTTTGTTGCAGTGTTAACTCATTGTAGATGTCCTCTCTTCTTCCTAATAAACCCAATCACTTCACAGTTTGTGCAAAGTAAACAGGTGAATAAAATCTACCTGCACTTGTACTGACTGGTACAGTTTTTACTTCTGTAATTTATATAGCCCTGCATAAGTTAGCTTACTATTAAATATGATACCAAGTTTCGCCCAGAAGGCCATATCTTTTGTCTAACCAGTTTCCTGGTATAATGAAAATCAGTATTCTGTTCTCTTTTTGTTATTTATTTTATTTCTTCATGGCCTAGGCAGAAAACCAGGCAAGAGAGTAGCAGTGTACTTCCCCTTTAATCTATCTTTCTCTACTCTCTAAAAATAATCAACTGGAAAGGAAAAATAAAGGACAATGCCATTACATTTTGCCCAAACTGTTTCTTAAGTGCTGCCCCCCTCCTTGTGCTAAGGTACACATAATATCATATGTATACTTGTAGCAATTTCATACTTTAGCTACGTCTCTCTCCAGGGTCTGGCATTTGGTAAATGGAAGAAATTTAATGGATTGTGCCACTCTCGACATATGAGGGAGATGGCTGAGCATCAGACACGTGATGCTACTGCTCGCAACCAAACCAACACCACAAATGCTTTGCTACTACACCAAAGGAGGTCAGCCAAAAAACAGCAGGATGTGGCTTCATGTCCTCCTTAAGAGCTGCCATCAGACTAACTTAAGGACACTTAATTTAATGTTTATTCAATTTAGCTTTTCAGCACTTTTTCCATCTTTTTAGAAGTTCTATGTGAAATATACGGTCTTAATATAATATAGCCATAAAAATAAACATAGTGGAAAACATCATCTGAATCTGCCACAAAAAAATATTGCCAACAAATACCTTACTTTGAAAACAGCCATGCAGTGCATTGTATAAAAAAGCATATGTCATTTACCCAAAAACCTAGAATGGAACATCTTTGACCATCTTAATTAAATTAGAGTGAAATGTCAAACATCATCAATTTAAAGGAGGCATTTATGTGGGCGGGGGGTAAGATACACTGAGGCATTGCTTGATCCCTGTTGCTTGTAGCAGATATTCACAATGAGCTCATCGCACTGAACAAGCTGCCTGTGTCAGACACATCAACATTTAAAATGCTGAAACACTGTGCTGTCTTTCCATGTTAAACCTCACTGCGTTTCTGCAGCTACCTGCATGTGAGGCAGACAACTGATAACAAAAAAAAAGTTTGAAATCTGATTCTTTGTGTGCATGACAACACTGCCGCATGGACAGAAAATAATTTATTTTTGCCTTTTAAATATTTTCTCAATGGTCAGATAAAGGTCACTTGGATTAAGTGACTGCTATGACTGATTTGCCCTGCATTGTACAATATTCATTAACTTCTTTAGATTACTAAAGGACAATTACACCTTTTAGCACCACATTTGATTTTTCTCCAGTCCATTTTTCTCTCTACAAAATTCTTGCTACAGTAACAGATAAGTACATTTTGAATAACTTGGGTGTTTTAGCCCCCCTAGTGTTATTACTGTACTTTTCAACTAACTGCAGAAATCACCATGTCTGGTTTGCATAAAATCATACAATACATTGTATAGAAACATGTCTTCTTGGCTCTTACATCATACTGACCATTACATGTTAAGATTTTTGACTCGGTAAAAGACTGCATTGAAAGACAATTGTAACCTATTATTTGTTCTGTTCCTCTGGGGCCATAGACATACTGTTCTCTGGGGATTCACCGTTCTTTTACAGCATAGTGTCCATCACTTGTATGTGAGATAAAGTTGAAGTTGGAATTTCAGGAACTCTGAAAACTCTGGCTGGAATTGTAGATGAGCAGAAGAATTTCTGCAATTGATTACTTTTTTAACTTTGCAAAATGCTATTTAAACATAGCCTGTTGCTAAATAAAAATGGCTTATTTCAGTGTGATTGTGTCACCAGAAACAAAAAAGTGATTGACACTGTGTAAGAGATTCTGAAGCTTAGCAGCAATTCTAATTACTGCTGTTCTAAGTGAATGGACAAAACTGCTGGAAGAAGAAAGGTGGTTCAATATAATCTCATCTTCAGTGGACACAGAATATAGTGTGGGAAGGAGGAAGCTTGGATCAAAAGTAAAATCACACCAGAATAGCTATACCCATCATGCTAGTTGGGGTATAACAAATTAAATAATAATACCTGCTAATAATTGTGCTGCAAGAACATCAGCATGTCATATATCACAGTAAGATAATTTTTACAGTTTTGTGCCATTGTAGTCCTTTAAGCAGGTATGCACACTAGGTTTATTGAGAATATTCTTTTTTCAGGTGAGATTCGGAGTACACTTTGACAAAGTGCATCAAGTAGCACAGTGTAACAAACATGAACAACAGCATAAGGTAAGTGGTACAAGCCTGATAAAAACAATACAGAAATAGAGGATAGTTTTTCTGCATATTTTTGTGTCCTGTCTAATGGCTTTTTGAGTACTTTTCAACTAGTTAACAAGCAAACAGCCTTGATTTAATGGCTAAGTGTGCATAAAACCTGATGTGGGCACACATTTTGAAGAATGATAACTAGACCAACAACCTAGTTTTATCTTGAAAAAAGAACATAGTCAAGTTTGGTGAACATATCAGCAGCAAAAAGAGCACACATTATTTGATAATACTCAATAATGTTCAAATGTTCAGCTGCCATCTTGTTCAAACTGGTGAAGAATTCTATAAAAGAGCTCTTCCAGTGAAGTCTGTGGAAACTGAAGTCATCCAATTACTGTGTGGTTTACTTATGTACTGCACTAATAATAGACATGCCCCAGCAGATCTTATCCATAATAATGACTAGGCTTCATCCATTTAGGTTTTATCTGAAAAAAGACATTTTTTGCTGAAGCGATTCATAGGTTCATAGGTTCATAGGTGTGTACTAGACTAACAGCCTTGCAGCCTTTACAAGCCTAGCCCATAGGATTACCCTGGCATAGTGCCACCTGACCTTAGTTCCCAGTGCCTCTGTTGAGTAGAGCCACTGGAGTGATCCCAGGGTGAATATTCTATTTCCCATCTACTCATCAAGATTTCTCTTGAAGAGGGCCAGTGAGGTGCTCTGTTTGACATGTATGTCTATTCCATAGCATGGGCAGTCTCTGGGTTATGAACCTGTCCCTCTAGCTTGTTCTGTTGATTGTGGTAATGAGGTTGAGGTCTCTATAGCATGTGGTGCAAGGGATTGGGATTTCTTTAGATGTTTGTTAGGTCCATGATGATGTGTTCCATAACTTTGCATATCAGACTCATCAGGTTAATGGGGTGATAGTTCCCAGGGTCTGTAGTCGCTCCTCCTTTGTGGTGAGGGATGACTGTAGCAGTGTGCCATTTGGTAGGGACAAACTCTGAGGTGAGGCTGTGATTGAACCGGGCACACAGGTAAGGTGCCAGTTCACTCTGTAGTTCATGTAGAACACAGCCAGGGATATTGTCAGGTCCCATAGAAGCTGTATTCTTGGCCTTGGGCAGTGCTGTTTTAACCTGTGCAGCAGTAATACTGGGTGCCTGGCAATATACTGGTATTGTGATTGGTCCTTTGGTGGGGGAGAGAGGGGTAAAGTTGACACTGAATCTGTTGGCCAGTATATTGGCAATATCTGTTGGCTCGGTATAGGAGGTATCATTGTGCAGTAGCTCAGAGCAAATCTGCGTATTGCCATGGAGATTCTTTACATAACTATAGAAGGCCTTGTGGTTGTCTTTACTATCTGCTGCAATTCTGTTTTCATAGCTAGCTTTAGAGGATTTGATGAGGGATCTCAACTTTTTTGTTGAGGCTGATTAGGGAGTTTTTCCAGTCTTGGGACTTTATCTTATTCTGCATCAGTTTCCTCCTTCTGTTGTAGAGTTTGTTTATGGCAGGGGACCACCAGATTGGCTTCCTTTTTTGGAGGAGAGCATCTTGGTTCTATTGGGTATTGCGAGATCCATGCATTTGTGCATGCATTTGTACAGGGCATTAGTGTATGATTCGGTGGTCATGCAACTGTTCTCCATTTGCATGGGTGCCGTGAAGTTAGCCACCTCTGTTTTTAGGAGCCCAAAGTTAGCCTTGGAGAAGTTTTTCATGATGGTTACCTTTGCGAGGGTGGGGGTGGGAGGTCTGTGGATTTCCAAGGTGATTCGTTTGTGGTCGGATCTAATCAGGGAGGAGTTGACTATTGGTGTAGAACAATGGTCGCCCATGTTAGGAATGACCAGGTCAAGGATGTTGCTACCTCTAGTGGGGGTAAGAATGATCTTGTCCAGGGCATTGGAATTTATGAATTCCAGGAAATGTTGGGCAAGTGTATTGGTACATGAGTAGTTTTCCCAGTTAATGGAGGGGTAGCTGAAGTTGCCCAGTATGAGAGTGTTAGGTTGGACCCTAATATTCTCCAGGGTGCTTAAGAATGTGGAGTGTGAGTCTTGGGACATGGGTGGGAACCTATAGCAGGCTACGACCTGAATCGCTGTCTTACCCAATGTTAGCTGCACCTGAAGTATCTCTGATGCGTTATTTTGGGCTACCAGTCTGGAGGTGTGCACATCCTTTATGAATATGGAAACACCACTGCCTTTGGAGCTTCAGTCCAAGATCTGGAACCGAATGGTGTTGAATGAGTTATAGCCTGGTAGTGCAGGGGTGCTTTTTGCTGCCTTGAACCAGGTCTCTGTTACAGCACAAATGTCGATGTTCTCCATTTTAAGGAGTGCTTTGAGTGAGTGCATTTTGAGATTTAGACTTCTAGCATTGAGCAGCATGACCCTCAGATTACATTTGTTTGTAGCTGTTACAGTGGTAATTTGGTCTTTGGAACACTGCTTAAAAAAGGCACTATAGGGGTGGCAAGAGCCTTGGCCAGTATACAGAAGCCCAGGTGTGACAGATGCAGGCCATCTCTCTGGCAAAGCATCGAGGTCTGTCAATCATGTCATCCCAGGCAGACAGATACTGGATCCTCTTAGAATGACACCAGAAAGTTAGCCAATCGTTGAACTCAATCATTTTCTGCTTGTACTGTGGTATCATTCTGGGAGATGGTTGGGAGGCTGCTCAGGGCTAGGGTCATACCCGCCTGGGCTACATAATCTGAGAACTCCTCCATGTCTCTTTTCATGTAGTCCAGGGAGGTACATCTCAGGTCATTCACACCCACATATACAATGACAGAGTCATATTTGTACCTGTTGTTGAGGGACCTGAGTGCGTGCGTTATGTGATGGATCCTGGCACCTGACAGGCAGCTGACTGTTACTTTCTCCTTATTCAACCTAGTGAGTGGGACATCAGTGTGCCTCACTGTCAAGTCATCTATAACTAGTGTGTTGGGCATGCTGTTTTGCCTTAGGGGCTTTGGTTTACTGGCACACTGTTTAGGAGAGTTATGTGTCTCGTGATTAGTGTTGTGTTGTGGTGATCGAGTGTGTTTCTACCTTGGAGGTCTCTGCTGTTTGGGTAGATTTTTATTGAGAGTCTCCATGAAGGTGTGTGTGTGTGGTTTGTGTTTTTATGTGAAGGCAGTGCTGGTGTGTGTTCTGGACGGCTATGTGTTCCATATGGTGTGGTGCAAGTGTTGACCTTCTCCTCTAGACTAGCTATTCCGGTCTTGGCCGGAGAGTGTGTGGCTTTCAGTTTGGATATATTTGTGCATCTCTTGCAAGTCTGAGTGTTGGGAGGTAAGAGGAGAGGGTTGTCAGTGTAAATGAGGCAGTTGCTACATTGCCTCAGGATGCCCAAGTTCACCAGGTTAATAGGAGAAAGCACAGGAAACTGACCTTTAGACATGCCTGGAGGGGTGGTGGTTAATAATAAGTACTGGAGCTGTTTCCTTGTAGAACGTTTAGTGCTGGTAGCACTTTTGTGTGCTGCAATAATTGCTACAAGAATTCTGGTAAAGTTCTAGACTAATAAGCTAGTAAAAGTGCAGGAGAAGAGAGAACTAGCAGATCTAAGGGAAAAATTGAAGAGCAGACCTTTTGGCACTGCTTAGAAGCTTACAAACGGTCCAGGATGCAGCCTTTGGTAACAACAAAGGCAGCTCTGAGCTCCAGAGCATAAACAGGAAGTCAGGACAGTTCTGGTCACTCCTCTGTGGGTATACTCTGGCTTTCATATAGTAGACCCATTTTATATGCACTACTGACAGTGCCACATTGTGAAAATATACTTTGAAGTATGGACTTATAGTGTTGGTAGAGAAGCAGTAATGCAAATTTATTATGCTGCTGAGCTAATTTGGGATTCATTTAATGTGTTTCAGTATTCAGCCCCTCTGAAATAAGGTTTGCCATTGTCAACATCGTCAACATTTTCTTTAATGGGGGCGTTTAAGGCAGTTAATGGAAGCAACATCTGTATATAATGAGGAAAGCATTTTCAGGAAAGATGGAGAAAATGACAGAGATACCTTGATCCTGCATTACATGCAATTTTGGTATATTGCAGAGTTCATGTCACCTGATAGCTTTAGAGTGCTGCTATGCAGAAACTTTTACCTGTGAGCTAGATATATGTTTGAGTTGGCCAAGTCTGTAGGCAGGAGCAGGATTGGACGTCTTCAGGAGAGTAAAGGGCTGCTGTCTCAGTGGATTGGCAAGGTCAAAAATGCACAGTCAGTGAGATGCTATTTCTACTCTACAGTAGCTGTTTTTGATGAGCCTGACAGGAAGTCTGTTCTTGATAGCAAGTTTATTCATGTTCCCCTCTTTAAAATTAAAGTAGTTGTGTCCTAGATAATTAGTTTCCTGTATGTCATTTGTATGTTGCTCACTAAAGAAAAGCAGTTTGAAACATTTCTGTATTGTGTTCAAGAAATCATTTACACACACATACATATATATATATATATATATATATATATATATATATATATATATAGAGAGAGAGAGAGAGAGAGTAATGCGGTTTGCTCTTTTTCATATTTACAAATTTTACAACCATTTTTCTTTCCCATTTCATGAATCCTTCAGTTATCATTTCCCTTTCTGTTCCATTCTTGGTTTCATTATTCACAAACACAGTTTAACCCTATATATATATATATATATATATATATATATATATATATATATATATATATATATATATATATTATAATAAATAAATAAATTATATCACTATGCCCCAGTAAGCTATCAGTCTTTTCTATAGCCACACAATTCATGTCTGTACATCTTGTATTACCCCTTCCCTTTTGCTCTACTTAATGTACTTCTCTTGCCTATTCTATGTCCTTTTAACTTACCTACTTATCTCCTGTCCTTTATTCACTTCCTCCTGGTTCCACAAAATTCATCATTCTTCTCCCATTTTTATCCAGTCATATCCAGCTTCACCATACCCCCTCCACACATTTTCTGATGTTTTGTATCTTCCAAATTCCTTCCATTCTCCTCCCAGTTTGAAACCATTTTATGATTGCCTTCCAAATTCCATCCTTTGTAAATTCTCTCTTTTATCCCCTTTACAGTTTTTGTAGTGTGACTGTTGACCACCCTTCCCATCAGCAATATCCATCTAACTTCTGGTATGTGCATTTTATTGTGCTGATTGTAATGTATGCAATATATGTGTGTATAAACTGCTACTACAATTGAGATGCTGATGTTAGTTTTTTTTCACTTTCCTTAAATGTTTATGCACACTGGAGCTTTTCTCTCCGACTCTTCTTTGAGTATTACCCACAGCCCAGCTGAACATCCCAGTCATTAAAACAGAATAGAATAGAATAGAATAGAATACAGGTGTATTGGTTCATAGGTACTTACTATGCTATTGATGTGTGAGGATCTTAAGAAGCTTAGCCATGCACTCTCATGGAAGTGCTTAGCACTTATATCTTGCATAAGAATAATCTGGAGATGGGCTGAATGAGACCATGTAGAGATATTTGCATGTTTCCCCATCCATGAGAGACAGGGGTGCTAAACTGGGGTGAATCTGTGGTTACTCATCCATTCATCCAAAATTATATTTAAATAGAGTAAGAGAAATACTTTGCTTTACTGTATGTAGAGTGGAAGATGGTTCCACGAAAACAGTATTCAATGTAATGCAAACCTATCTCTCCGATATGTTCTATTTATTTTGCAAATGAGATTGAGATCCTCTGAGTGGGTGTTTATGATACCAGTAGACTTGACACTGTGTAATAGGTCTGACAGAACAGGGTGTGTTGAAGCTCTATATGTGAGGCAAAAATTGCCTCTCAGTAGCCTGTATGATACTGAGAAAGGGACAGGGGTTTGAGATGTGTATAGTTTTTATGATTTAGGGTCTTCATTTTTTTTTTGTAAGAAAGTGATGTGATCTTTCCAGTTGTGGAAAGTATTTAGACAGGTACATACTGAAAGGGGCATTATATTCAGGGACTGGCCTAATGAGTGATATTACAATATAATATAATATCATATAATATAATGTACTAAAATATAATATCATAAATTAGTAAGTAAGCAAGCAAACAAACAAACAAATAAATATATTTCATGTGTCTTGCCTGTTTGTCAGACAGTCACTTCTTCATTTATCCCAGATAAATACAATCTCCATGAGTTCCTCCCTTTCTTTCCAAACATTATCTATGAACCAAGTCCAGGAAAGTCACAAACCACAACACCAAAGAGTGCCTCATAAGCAGGACTGCACAGCTCTCACAAAATCAACGCTAGTATACAGCTCAGCAAGCTCCTGCCTGGTGCCCTGCAGAGTTCTACAGCAGGAGAGAGACAAAAGATAGACTTTGGAGTGATTAAGTATAATTTTTCTGCATTTTATTGCTTCCTTTAGCTAATTCCACCTAAAACGCCGATTTTCTAGAGTTTCTGTGATTTAAAAAGCTTGTTTTTTTGTGTTTAAATTACCTGTTTAACTGTTGTAGGCTACACACTCAAGCGTGATAGCCATTTCTGTGCATTTAAAGTGTTTTTTTGATTGTATCTGCTTTATTTTCTGAACCCCCCCCCCCAAAAAAAAACAAACAAAAAAAATACTTGTTTTCCCGTCTTTCTAAGCTAGGATAGTCCACTTTTCAGGTTAGTGCTGAATTCAGCGCTGTGTTAACAAGTTTCTGTGTTTGCCCATACCTTACTTGGAAATAAGGAAGTTTCTCTGTTCACTGTGAGAGAGGGAGCTCTGAGCAGCTTATCTGTCCCTGAGGATTGGTTTCAGCCCAGAAATTAGTAGTTTATTGGCCATTTTGGGCTAATTTCTTTCTCTTTCATTTCCCTGCTATAAAACCCACATTTGCAAGGTTTTTGTGCTAGTATACAGCTCAGCAAGCCCTTGCCTGGTGCCCTGCAGAGTTCTACAGGAGCAGAGAGATAAAAGAGAGACTTTGGAGTGATTAAGTATATTTTTTCTGCATTTTCTTGCTGACTTTAGCTAATTCCACCTAAAATGCTGATTTTCTAGAGTTTCTGTGAATTAAAAAGCTTGTTTCAACTACATATTGTACTTATTTTACTGCCTGCACTTTAACAAAGTCATTTTTGTATTTAAATTACCTGTTTAACTGTTGTAGGCTACACACTCAAATGTGATAGCCATTTCTGTGCATTTAAAGTGATTTTTTGATTGTATCTGCTTTACTTTCTGAAAAAAACAAAACAAAAAATATATACTTGTTTTCCCACCTTTCTAAGCTAGTATAGTCCAGTTTTCAGGTTAGTGCTGAATTCAGGGCTGAGTTACACGTTATTGTGTTTGCCCATACCTTACTTGGATAGAAGGTCGTTTCTCTGTTCACTGTGAGAGAGGGAGCTTTGAGCAGCATATCTGTCCCTGGTGGAGTGGTTTCAGCCTAGAAATTAGTAGTTTATTGGCCATTTTGGGCTAATTTCTATCTCTTTCATTTCCCTGCTATAAAACCCACATTTGCAAGGTTTTTGTGCTAGTATACAGCTCAGCAAGCTCCTGCCTGGTGTCCTGCAGAGTTATACAGCAGCAGAGAGACAAAAGAGAGACTTTGGAGTGATTATCATTTTTCTGCATTTTCTTGCTGCCTTTAGCTAATTCCACATAAAACACCAATTTTCTAGAGTTTCTGTGATTTAAAAAGCTTGTTTCAGCTACATATTGCACTTATTTTATTGCCTGCACTTTACCAAAGTTGTTTTTGTGTTTAAATTAACAGTTTAACTGTTGTATGCTACACACTCAAGTGTGATAGCCATTTCTGTACATTTAAAGTGTTTTATTTTGATTGTATCTGCTTTATTTTCTAAAAAAAACAAAAAAAAAAACAACAAAAAATACTTGTTTTCCCACTTTTCTAAGCTAGTATAGTCAAGTTTTCAGGTTAGTGCTGAATTCAGGGCTGTGTTACAAGTTTCTGTGTTTGCCCATACTTGAAATCCAATGGTTAAAGTGCAGGCAGTAAAATAAGTACAATATGTAGCTGAAACAAGCTTTTTATATTAATTGCACTATATGCCAATTCCATTGGCAAATCCTGGAACGCACTACCAAACAACCTAAGACTTATGCCCTCTCAGCACCAATTTAAATTACATCTTAGAGCATACTTGAAATCCAAATGGTTATGCCCTTGCTCCTGTCCAGACTAACAAGCTATTGTCCCAGTCGTACCTAGGCTTCTCTCAGCTTCCGCCTAACCCAAAAACCAAAGAACACCCTATTCTAGCCCTCCTTGTCTGGCTATTCTAATCTATACCTTGTTAAATCATTTAATAATTCTTGTTTTCTCTTATTTGGTCTGTAAGCATCAGTGTATTTAATTGTACTCACTTGTTATAGGTTTATCATTGTATATGTATTAATCAGTATATTATCTTGTGTAACAACATCAATGTTTTTGTTAATCTAACTATGACCTTGGAGCTTTTCTCCCCGGGCCTCCACTGAAAATGGACATGTATCCAGTTGGACTAGCCCGGTCAACAAATGTAAAATAAAATAAAATAAAATAAAATAAAATAAATAAATAAATACTTGGATAGAAGGACGTTTCTCTGCTCACTGTGAGAGAGGGAGCTTAGAGCAGCCTATCTGTCCCTGGAGGAGTGGTTTCAGCCCAGAAATTAATAGCTTATTGGCCATTTTGGGCTAATTTCTATCTCTTTCATTTCCCTGCTATAAAACCCGCATTTACAAGGTTTTTTTGCTAGTATACAGCTCAGCAAGCTCCTGCCTGGTGCCCTGCAGAGTTCTACAGCAGCAGAGAGACAAAAGAGAGACTTTGGAGTGATTATCATTTTTCTGCATTTTCTTGCTACCTTTAGCTAATTCCGCCTAAAACGCCAATTTTCTTGAGTTTCTGTGATTTAAAAAGCTTGTTTCAGCTACGTATTGTACTTATTTTACTGCCTGCACTTTAACAAGTTGTTTTTGTGTTTAAATTACCTGTTTAACTGTTGTAGGCTACACACTCAAGTGTGATAGCCATTTCTGTGCATTTAAAGTGTTTTTTTATTGTATCTGCTTTATTTTCTGAAAAAAAACAAAATATATATACTTGTTTTCCTGCCTTTCTAAGCTAGTATAGTCCAGTTTTCAGGTTAGTGCTGAATTTAGGGCTGTGTTACAAGTTTCTGTGTTTGCCCATACCTTACTTGGATAGAAGGAAGTTTCTCTGTTCACTGTGAGAGAGGGAGCTTTGAGCCACCTATCTTTCCCTGGAGGAGTGGTTTCAGCCCAGGAACTAGTAGTTTATTGGCCATTTTGGGCTAATTTCTATCTCTTTCATTTCCCTGCTATAAAATCCGCATTTGCACGGTTTTGCGCGCCAGGCAGCGCTGGTTATCTAGGGTATAACTATTCCTGGCTCCACAAAGTCTACTCTTCAATTTTTCAATTAGTGATTAGTGAAGTATAAGTTTTGGAGTAGTGGGGGTGGGTGGGAATTGGGAGTAGGGTAGGGGAGCGGAGTGAGCCCACAGGGCAAACGGAGCGGCGCAGACCCAAGTAAGGGGAGCAGTGAGAAGAAACAATCAGTAAGGAGGAAGGTAAGCACAGGAGACAATAACAGAGAAGTCAAGGTGAGAGTCTGTGGAAAGAGGACGTAGATAGAGAGGGGAAAACCTGGGAGAGTAAGGGGACGCCTGAGAGGAGTGGAGGTAGAGGGGAGGACTAGGTAAAGAGATGTATAAGAACTAGGAAGGAGATGGGTAGCAGGGTTAAGAAGACTTTGCCAAAAGAAGATAAAGAGAAGAGTGCAGCAAGCATGAAAGCTTTAGAGTAAGTGGTAGGGTAACCAATGAAGTGAGATTACAGTTGGGTGAAGACTGCCATCTAGTGGCCAAAGTCTGTAAGAGCTATATAGAGATGGAAGCAGTGGGATATAAAGATAAAGTAAAGTAGTAAAAGAGGATAGAGGGGTGTAACAAAGCAGAAGGGGAGCTACAGTAGTTAGAGGCAAACAGTAGAGAACAAAGATAGTAAAAACAGGGGGGTATGGCTGCTGGCAGATATGGCAGGAGAATTAGTGCACCTAGGAGGAGCAGAGGTTAGATATTTAGATGAAGTAATTAAAACGAACAAGGATTTGTTTGTAACATACAATAATAGTTGCTGTGGCTTTTAGTCCAAGGGCAATTGGATTACCCAGGTCAGAAAATACTCAGGCAGGATTAGGTAGGTGGGTTGAGCTGGTCTTGTAGTCCAGAAGGGCACAACAAATGTGGAAAGGTGAGAATAGAAGCTTTGCAGAGAATAGTAGTAGTTGCTGTGGCATTTAGTCCAAGGGCAATTGGATTACCCAGGTCAGAAAATACTCAGGTAGGTTTAGGTAGGTGGGTTGAGCTGGTCTTGGAGTTCAGAAGGGCACAACAAATGTGGAAAGGTGAGAATAGAAGCTTTGCAGAGATTGCTATACAGTCTAAACGCCAGGGATCGCTCAGCAGCCACGCGTAGTGAAGTCCCACAATTGAGTCTCTGATTCAAGAGGAGCAATGTTGAATCAATCATGGCTGTGAATCAACTCTTTGCCCTTGCACAGTACTGAAGGGGTAACAGGAGTTTACCAATACTGTTTGCATATATTTTGTTGATTTGAAGAAGGCGTATGGCCATGTACAAGGCTACTGTTGTTACATGTCATTCAGTCCCTATATCCGAAGAGCGTTAGCTGTCTGCATTCTCGGCTTTAATTCATAAGCATGCAGGGTGAGCAGAGGACTTTGACAAGGACTGGAAAGTATCCTGTTTGGGGACATGAGGACTGCTGTTGTTTTTCTTACCTCTAGTGGCTGTGATTTCCCACATGCGATGGAGCAGTTCACTCTTGAGTGTGAACAAATGGGATTCAAATCAGCACTTCCAATTCAGAGGTCATGATTGTCTCCTAGGAAAGAGTTTGGGGTTGAGAGGTTAGAGGGAAGGACAACTACTTTATGTGGGGGAGTTTAAGAGTTTTATTTAATTTATTATTTATTTATATTAACTTAAAGTCTAGTTCTTGAGTATAGGTTGAAGAAACTGGTAGACTGGCTTGCAGACTGGCACAATATCTTTACTTCTGCAAACATTGTACTGGACTGTGGCGGTGTGTGACCTGTTTCACATGATGAAGCTTTCAGTTTATCAGTCTGTCTATGTCCCCATCTTCACCTATGGACATGAACTTTGAGTAGTGACTAAAAGGATGATATCACATATGTAAGAAGAGAAATAAGTTTCCTTCACAGAGTAGCTCAGCTCATTTTCCATAATAAAGTTAGGAGCGTACCACTGAAATGAACAGCTTTTGTCAGTAAATGCCAGTTTTCAGCCTTGATTGACAGGCTGTCACGAAATACCAATTGGCTTCAATAAATGCTATTTGTATGCATGCTGCAGCTTGGTTTATTTGGTATGCAGTGTGTTTAGGCAGCAGTCAGGAGAAACAAATCATGATCTAGTTGAATATTGATGGATGACAGCACTAGCCAATTAAAGAGGTAAGCGATAACCTATCACAATTTCAAACACCTGCCAACCCTGAGAATACAGCTGCCTGTGCTAAATTGCTCACAGAAGCCATCTACAATCATATCAATAAATGCATAGAGATAGTGGTGTCTACCAGAAATAAGCCCATAACTAACTGAAAAACAAACCACCTTGGTGGAATCCAAATATAAACAGGTTGTACAATAAAAGAAAAAAGTCATAGCCAAGTTTAGGAAGCAGTACGTCCTACATGATAAAAAACACTCCCATAAATCTAAACAAACAAAGAAGACAAATTAAGTCTACCAAAGTTAAATTTCAAGTAAAGATAGCCCAGAGAACAAGGCAGCCATCAAGGAGCTATGAGTGAGTGTTATTACGTGAGGAACTACATGGCGGAAGAATAAGTGACTGTATAAAATAGCCACTGCATTTAAAAAAGGAGAGTTGGAGTTAGAATAAAAATCTGCAGTGTATATTTACTTATACCGAGGAGACCAAATTGGACAGTTTTTTTTAATTAATAAATGTTAAAAGAGCATGCGACAGAATCAGTCTGTTTGGAATAGTTCCAGTTAAAACAATAGATACTGCTTAACAGAAGCAGCATTATGATTCACTAAGTACAGGGTGATGTAAATGATGATGCCTCTCTTTCTGCATATGTAAGCTACTGTCTTCAGGAGCTTCACACCAAACATCTGCAACTCACTTTGATTGGTGGTTTGAAATTGGGAATGGTATATTAATTGAAGAGTATGGGTTCTTTTATTTGCATCTGATGAAGTCTACATTGATGAAAACGAATCAGGATGATTGGGTATTAATGTTTTGAGTGTTTTTCCTGTTTGTAGTGTGACCTCCAATAAATTAATGATATCAGAGCTACTTTGGGCACTTCATGCTGTTATTTCTGGTTCTAGCCTAGAGGACAACCAAATGGCTTTCTTTAGCTATGTCCAAAACGTAAAAGGCGGCATACAGCAGTGTACAGAACTGATTGCAAATAGAGCCACTGAGATGGAGACAAAATATATAACAAATCTGCTGACAGACAAATTCAGCTCCAATTTTACCCCCTGCTCCCCCTGGTTGCCTACCTAAACAAAAATCTCCCAACTATCACTATGGAACAGGTCCTAGATGTGCTCTCTAAGGCCAAAAACACTACATCGATGGGCCCTGATAATATTCTAGGATGCCTCCAAAATAGTCTTAAATATGATCCATCAAGGCCACTGGGGTCACTATTTAACCATAGCTTCCAGACAGGCTTTGTGCCACATAAATGGAGAACTACAATCATCATCCGTCCACAAAAAGATGGGTCATCAACAGACCCTGGGAACTACAGACCCATAAGTCTGAAAAGTCTCATATGCAAGGCCATGGAAATAATTATCATGGAGATGATTAATAAAGATATAGAAAACCTTCAAGCTCTGGATGCAATCCAGTTTGATTTTGTCAAGGGCAGATTATGCCTCCTTAACCTGATGGACTTCTTTGAGAAGACCACCAAGGTATTGGATGAGGGTAAAATGGTGCATACTGTCTACCTTGACTTGGTTAAGGCATTTGATACAGTACCTCACTTGGGCATTGTAAACAAATTTATACATTTAATTACATTTATAGGCATAAAGCCCTATGTTATGCACTGGATAGCCATCTGGCTCTCAGATAAGAACTAGGAAGTTAGGCTAGCGGAGACCACCTGCACAAAGAGGCTTGTCACTGGTGGAGTCCCTTAGGGTTCTGTGCTGGGTCCACTCCTTTTTACCATCTACTTCTCAAAAGTCAAGGCCAATATCAAGGGCCTCTGGCTGAGCAAGTTTCCAGGTGATTGTAAACTAGAAGGAATAATAGAATCCTCCCTAGACATGATCATCCTACAAGAAGGATTAATACAGACAAATAACTGGTGCTAAAGCCATGGCTTAAAATTCAGTGCCAAGAACTGTATAATAGTACCCTTTGGCAGTTCAGCCACCCTAGGAAATTACCTCATTGATAATACACCCCTAAGGGTAGAAGCAGTAGTCAGGGATTTGAGTATGTATGTAGATAGTAACATGGCTTTCAACCAACATGGTTCTGAGGTAGTAAGGAAATCATTCTATGTTGCTTAATTGATAAGCAAGGGCATGGCATCCTGGTTCAATTAAGTCATCATTCCACTGTAATTAGCCCTCATCAGGCCCATAATTGAGTACAATGTCCCCTTCAGTATGTACCTGACCAGTCACATACAACAACCGGAATGTCCACAGCGGGTCCTCACAAAAAGAATACAGGGCATGAACAGCGCGCCCTATGCAGATCACCTCAAAGCCCTATCTCTATATTCTGTTTCCTACAGACTGTTGAAAGGCAGTCTATTCTTGTCATACAGGACATCCTTGAATCCCACTCTGATATACTGTTTGCATATCTGCAAAATGAGCACCTTCAGAATTACTCAATCTAGGGATTTGAAGTTTACATGTAATATAAATAAGACACATTGGAGTGACAGTTATGTGTCCCAGAGAATTCCCCTTCTCTGGAACAGGCTTCCAATCTATGGGAAGCATAGCTCTGGCCTAAGGCTCCCTACTGAAATGTTGGCACTCAAAATGCTGAGTACCAACAAGCTAGGAAGGAAGGAAAAAGTTCAAAAACACGGGAAAAGAGCAAATCTTGAAAATTGTTCTTTTCTTTTAAGCTTCTTTTTGTGTGCGTGCATGTGTGCGTGTGTGCTGAGATCACCATACCTCAGAGAAAAGGGAGTGTTCCGAGAAATGGCATCTTGGACTTAACATATGCATGTCCATTCTTTCAGCTATTCAGTCTCCATATTTTGGGACTTGATCTGATGGGTTCTTACATTTCAAATGATTTTGCATATGCATGTCCATTCTTTCAGCCATTCAGTCTCCATATTTTGGGACTCGATCTAATGGGTTCTTACATTTCAAATGGTTACCCTTCCCTAACTCTATTCAAGAGAAACTTGGACCAGTGGATGGGAAACTGGAAATACACAGTGGGTCTAGCACATATATCTCTAATGAACAGAGGCAACTTGCAAAGCTTACCCTAGCTTGCATATATACCCTTTAAATAACCTCTAAGGCACATAAACGTGCAAGATACAATCAGGATGCTTAGGTCAGCTTAAGAAAGTCCCCAGTGGTTGTTTGCCTAGTATACACCTATGAACCTATGCACCTAAGGAGTGAGGAGCAGTAAAAGGTAATCAAGATGGGCTCTGGTTTAATAGATGAATGGGAATGTGTGATGTTACTGTTAGGTGGGCCCAAGAACAAGCAAAACCAAGAGAGTAAGCAGCCCGTTAGGTGGTTTAACTGCATGACAAACAGAATAGCCTGCTGTTGCTCATCAAAAGAAATAATGGCCACGGTATTGTATTTACATTTTAGCTTGTTCTCATACATATGATCACCAACCCCAGCTCTCCATTGTGAGACAACAAATATGCTGTTCAGCCATTTAGGTGTAAGGATGATAATATTACCTGGAATAGTAAGTTGCTGACTGATGAAATCTTTCTGAGGAACTGCCATCAGGCAGGGTGGGTTCTTTAGTTTGCCTTACAGCATGATGAAGATTTGTTTGGAGTTTGACAGGTAGTGTAAATTGTCATATGGGTAGTTTACTCTTTTAGTTTAATATATGAGTGTGCAAGTACTTGTTTAGCTGAGTCTTTCTGTCAGTTGTATATCAGAATATATGCACTGCCTGTCAAGTGACCTGCTGTATCTATGCAATGCCTGTCAAATGACCTGTTGTACCTCTGCAATGCCTGTCAAATGACCTGTTGTACCTATGCAATGCTTGTCAAATGACCTGTTGTAACATTCAGGTGTTTTTCAATGTATTGCTTTTCCATGGTTTAACAGTAGGATACCATGAAGGTATTTAAACAAAGAGAAGTGTTTATTGGTAGTCAAGTGTGTCTTTCCAATTAATGCAGTGAATTATTAAATGTTTTTAAATAAGTCTTTGTTTGAAACCTCTTCAATTTCCTATTTGGCTTTATAGCTCAATATTTCTTCTTCTCCTTCTTTTTTAATTTCTCCAAGTCTTTTGGATTTCTAATACCACAGCGGGAATGGACCCCATTCCTAAGTCAAACTACGATTAAAGTTCATGAAATAAGTATTGCTTCAGCTGTGATGTCAGCCAGAAGTGCTCTTCGTAGCACCTGCAATGTGCCCAGAATTGACTCTTCTGCAATTTGTATGGAGTTACATGTATTGGTAACATATCAAAATACAATTATAGAATCGTTTTTTATAAGACCCATTGCTCCTACTACTATTGGAACTGTCTGGGTATCTTTCTTCCACATTGCTCTCATTTCTGCCTGCAAATCCTGATATTTTATGACTTTGTGTCTCTCTATATGCAAGACAATGTAGTTACTAGTTGTAGCGATTTCAATGATCAATGCTACTTTTGCCTTCTTTTCATGGACCACTCTATCTGGTTTTCTTGCATTTATCTTTTGGACTGTTGGTAATGAGTGATCCCATGTGATGTAGACTTCATTTTCTATGATGCTTTGTGGCTCATGTTTCTAGTGTTTTTCAGCCACTTTGTTACCATAATATTTCCACAATCCCCAGTGCAACAGTCTAGCCACATTATTATGCATTTCAGTATACAGTCCTTCTGCCTTTAGTATGTCACAACCAGCAACAAGATGTGCGACTGTTTCCAATTCTGTTTTACAAAACCTATATTTATCTGTTTCTCCAATATGTTCAATGGACTTTGTAAACCGATGTGTATGTAACCCACTATCCTAGGCCACCAATATTAACCTTTCATCTTTTGCTTTGAATTCGCCTCTCATTAACCATTCCTGCATTTGATCCTGATCAACATGAGGTTCTTCCAGGAGTTTTCTATACTTGCAACTATAGTAATGCATTTTCCACATCTCTTGCCTTGTCATCTGATCCTTTACCTTATAATTCTTTCCTTTGTTTTTTGGCATATTCAGTTGCTGCCTGTTTTTTATCTACTTCTGGTTTAATTTCCACTGATATGCTTCTGCTAGACTAAGCAGGGAAGTCATCTTAGATTTATTCTCCTCATGTTTCCAAACTTTCACTATAGTTGGGTCTTCTGAGGTCAGCAGATATATGTGCAATTCCATGATTGCAGATCTATACATGTAATCAGTTTCAAGGAGGCCCATACCTCCTTTGGAATGGGAATATATAATCTTTGTATGCACTGATTTTTATAAATCATTTGAAGAGCATGAAGCATCCTTCTTGTTTTCCTATCTAATCTATCCAACACCTTTTGGGGCCAGTCAGTCACTCCAAAACTGTAAGTTAGGACGGGAACAGCAAATTGGTTTATAGCTTGAATTTTGTTCCTAGATTAGGTTCATAGGTAGGTTCAAAGGTAGGTACTAGGCTGTCGGCCCAAGGGCCCAAGTAAGCCTAGCCAACAAGGTTCCCTGGCTTATGCCACCCAAGAAAGTTAATTGTGCCCCTATTGAGCAGAGCCACTGAAGTGATCCCCGGGGTGTATTTCCTATTTCCAATCCACTCATCAAGATTTTTCTTGAAGAGTGCAAATGAGGAACTTTGCTTGACATAGATGAGTAGCTTGTTCCAGAGTATAGGAAGTCTCTGGGACAGGAATCGATCCCTCCAGCATGTCCTGTTTATTGTGGTGACAAGGTTTGGGTCCCTAGAGCATGTAGTTGGAGGGATTGGGATTTATTTAGGTGTAGCATGTCCAACAGCTCTGGGTTTAACATAGCTTTATATGTTAGGCAGAGATCTACTTGGAGTAGGTGATATGCTACAGAGTAAAGCTGGAGTTTTTTGAGATGGTCAGTGTAGGGCATCTGTTTAAGGACAGTAATCTTCTTTGTAAGATACTTCTGTGGCCTTTCCAGCTGCTGCAGATGTCTTGTGAGGTACATTCCAAAAGGGGTGTTGTACTCTATAATGGATCTAATGAGTGCTGAGTAGAGGGAAACAATGACCTCTTTTTTTCCTGGATGAGAACCTTTTTGTAATGAGGTATGCCACATAGAATTCCTGACTACTGTGGCAATATGATTATCAAATGAGAGACTACTGTCCACCTGGGTCCCAAGGTCTCTTTATCACACATTCGGTGTTAAGTAGACTGCCGTTTATGTGGTAGTTCATGGGTACAGAGTTTTTACCAAAGGAGATGACAATGCACTTTTTGGCATTGAGCCTGAGGCATCTGTCTCAGTGAGGCCTTTCTGTAGGATGTCCACATCATTTGGGGACTCGACTATGGCTCCTAGTTTGCAGTCATCTGTGAACTTCATTAGGCAGAGGCCTTCTGTGTTAGCCTGTACTTCAGAGAAGTAGATACCAAACAGGAGAGGTCCCAGGACTGAACCCTCTGGTACTCCACTTGCCACTGGTTTGAAGTCAGATATGGAGTCTGCAACGTTTACAATGTGGGTTCTGTCAGTGAGCCAGTTGGCAACCCATCTTGTGATGTAGGGATTTATACCTAGTTTAGTGAGTTTAGCTATAATCCCAGAATGGAGGATGGTGTTGAAAGCCTTGGAGAGGTCAAGATAGGCTGTGTGAACCACCTTACTCTCGTCTACGGCTTTGATGACTGTCTCAAAGAAGTTGATCAGGTTCAGAAGGCATGATCTGCCTTTCACAAACCCAAACTGGGTGGGGTCCAGAGTTTGGAGGTTACCAATGTCTTTTGTTTATGAATTCCATGATGATACATTCCTTGGCCTTGCAGACCAGGCTTGTCAGGCTAATAGGGTGATAGTTCCCAGGATCAGTGGTGGCTCCCCCTTTGTGGAGTGAGATAACTGTTGCTGTGCACCATTCAGTGGGCACAAAATCTGGTGTGAGACTATGATTGAACATGGTGCTTAGGTGGGGAGCCAGTTTGTTCTGAAGTTCATGTAAAACGCAGCCTGGGATGTTGTCCAGTCCCATGGATGTTGTGTTTTTGGTTTTAGAGAGTGCAGCTTTTACCTGCATAGATTTGATTACAGGGACTCTGCATTCTTCCTATATAGATATGGGCCCTTTAGGGGTGAGAGGGGGGTAAAGTTAGCACTGATCCTGTCTACCAGGATGTTGGCAATATCAGTTGGTTCTGTAATTTTCATGCTGTTGTGCTGTAACTCAGAGCAGATCTGGGTGTTGCCATTGAGATTCTTGACATAGCTATAGAATGCTTTGTGGTTGCCCTTAGAATCAGTGGTGATTTTATTTTCATAGCTAGCTTTACAGGATCTTATAAGGGATCTCAGCTTCTGACTGAGGCTGACCAGGGAGCTCCACCATTCATGAGATTTTACTCTCTTTTGCAACAGTTTCTTCCTTCTGTTGTAGAGTTTGTTTATGGCAGGGGACCACCAGATTGACTTCTTTTTTTTGGAGGATAGCGTCTTTGTTCTTTTTGGGATAGCATGATCCATGCACTCATGTAAGTCCTTATAGAGTGCATTTGTGTAGGATTTAGCAGTCATAACTGTATTGTCCATCTGCATGGGTGTCATGAAGTTCACCACGTCTATCTTAAGAAGCATGAAGTTGGCTTTGGAGAATTTTTTTACCAAGGTTTCCTTAATGGTGTTGGGGGTGGGATGTGGATATCTAGGGTGATTTAGCTTATGGTCGGATCTGACCAACGAGGAGTTGACTTTAGGTGTGGAATACCGGATACTCATGTTGGTAATGACTAGGTCTAGGATATTGTTGCCCCTGGTGGGAGTGTGGATAAGTTGATCCAGGGCATTGGAATTTATGAATTACAGAAAGCGTTGAGTGAAGGAGTTGGTACATGAGTAGTTTTCCCAGTTAATGGTGGGGTAGTTGAAATCACCCATTATTAGGGGTGTTTGGTTGAACCCTAATATTTTCCAGTATATCAAGAAAAGAGGAGTGGGAATCCTGGGGCATGGTGGGGCATCTGTAGCAAGCTATAATTTGGATTGCAGTTTTGCCCAGAGTTAGTTGCACTTGGATAACCTCGGATGCATCATGCTGTGCAACTTGCCTGGATGTGTGGATATCCTTAATGAATATGGACAGACCTCTGCCTTTGGTGTTCTGGTCCAGGCTAGATGGCCGAAAAGTGTGGCATGGTCAACAATGTTTTCAGAATTAATTTGTCTTCTAAAATATTCCTTACTAAGTTTTATTCACATTTGTTTATGTTTTATTATTGATCCTTCATAATCTCCCAAATATTTATATACTCCCTCTTGCTCAAGTTCTTTTATATCACATTCTTGACCCAAACTGATGTTTTCTTGGTGCTGCAGCTTTCCTGCTTTAAATGTTGCTTTTGCACATTTATCAAGACTGAATGACATTCTTATATCATCTGAAAAAGTTTTGACTACTTGCAGTTATGCTTTCAGTTCCTCATCTGATGAGCTATACAGTTTTAACTCATCAACAAAGAGAAGATGAGAAGTCTTCACCCTTTGCTGTTTTCTCAGAGCCAAATTATAGCCATGGCCTAATCTGTTAAGTAGACAACTTAATGGGTTAAGGGCAAGATAGAATAGCAGTCGTGACAGGGAGTCACCCTGGAATATCCCCCTTTGAATTTTTATCCCTGGAATAATAATTTGTCCTTTATCATGGCTTAATTGCAAAGTGGTTTGCCACTGTTTCATGGTCACTGTAATGTAATCGATCAGTGTAGGATGTATCTTATACATTTTTAAGCACTCTTTTATCCATGAATGTGGGATACTATCAAATGCTTTTTTGTAGTCAATCCATGCCATACTTAGATTCTTCCCCTCTTCTCCTTTTTACAGTTCTCCACTATGACTTTAGTTAACAAATTATCCTTTTGTTCTATATGACTTTCTTTTATTGCCCTTTTGTTCTATTGCCATAATTGAGTTTTCTTCTAAATGACTATAAACTCTGTAGGCATCAATTCTAGTGTATAGTTTTTATGTCGTCAGAAGTTATTGGTCTATAATTTTTAGGGTAGCTTATAGGTTCACTCTTAAGTAGGAGCATTGTTTTTCCTGTTGTTAACCAGGCTGGTGTCTGTTTTGGGTGCATATATAAATAATTCTTACTTATGGCTAAATCTTCATGCAAAGATGCTAATACTTTTAACCAGAAGTTAGGTACTGCTTCTGGACTTGGGGTTTTCCAATTAGAGGCTTTTCTTAACTTTGTTTCAATCTCTCTGGCTGTTACTTCATCCCATTTCATATCCTGTACCTTTAAACTTCTTATTCTTTCTTTTACTTCTACCCATTTAGCATCTTTGTTATGTTCCACAGGATCTTCATAAATATGTCTCCAAAATGTATCTATTTCTCCTTTTTTTTTGGTGGTCTTTCAATTCCTTTACCTTGTTTCCCAATTTTCTATAAAATTTGTTGGGTCATCAATAATTTGCTTATTTTGCACTTTTCCTTTATATTCATCTGTTTATCTTCTATGTTTTTCTGCCTGTTTATTATTTGTGATAATGCATATCTGCAGTGGTGGTGCTGCGGTAGCGTTGTCGCCTCACAGTAAGACACTGACCGGTTCGACTCTCAGCTAGAGCGTCTTCTGTGTGGAGACATGCGTGAATGGGCGTACCTTCATTGAAGGTTGTGCGCTAGGGCTGGCAACTCAGCACGTAAAAATCAACTGCCAATCATTAGTGGACCGGAGTTCCACTGTGGCGACCCCTAACCGGGAAAAGCCGAAAGACACAACAACATTTGTGATAATGCATGATAAATCCTGATCCGTTATAATACTGTGCATTGCTTTTATCATGTCTGTCTTTCTGAGTATTTTTGTTGATCTATTCCACCCCTTCTATACATTTCTAACAGTCACACTTCTTGTCTTAATTGCTTTATAGTTTTCTCTATTTGTTACTTCCCTAATGGTATTCGATTTCTCCCCTTCCTTTCCCTTACTACCCTATGTTCTTGTGGTAGAATTACATCTGTTATTAAGTTAGCTGCACAGTAATATATCTTGTTTACTTCTGTTATATCGCACGGATCTATATGGACATTCCTAATTACTGTGCTCATTTGTTTTATCAAACTTCTAACTTTTTGTGTTTTATTGATCATCTGCAATCTATATGTTTCATTGATATTAATATGTCTCTCTATCTCTATTAAATCAAGCAACTTTTCTCTTAGCTCTTTTTCTTCAAAACTGAGGGCACATTTTTTGCTCTCCTTTTTCTGTGGGCATTCTAAAGTTCTATAGCATCTTTCTGTGGCACATTTTCTTCTATTTCATCCTGTGTCATCCTTTGCTCTGTCATATGGAAACTCAATGGCCTATCACTCCTCAGCATTGACTGTGTCAGAGTTGCCACAGTTTCCTGTTCCTTCCCTTGTTGTCCAGCTTCAAGTGAATGTTTATAATGGTTTCCTGTGAAAGGCTCCAAAATATTTTCATATGGCAACTGACCTGTTGCTTCCCATTCCACTGGTTTCTCCTTAATTTGATGTCCATAGCTCAATCCTGCTGCGGTGTTTTCTGAGTTAGATTTTCTACACTGACTCCTTCACTTCACAGGTACCCCATAATCTCAGTTTCTGTTTCCTTAACTTCTCCATTACTGATCTTCTTTTCTACTTTTCGTCTTTGTCTTCTTAATTTTGTATTGTAAAGTTTTCCATGTCCGGATTCCTTTGCCTTTATTTCTCTTCAAATATCTTTGCTCTTGTTGTATTGATTAGTTTTGCTTTCTGCTTTGCATAAATATTACACCATATTAAATCTCTTTTTCTTTCCCATGTCCATATTTCTTCTTCAGATGTTTCCTGATCTTCCTGCTTCTGCTTATTTTGGGGACTCGTTCCATCATGCTGTGATGTAACCTGTGTTAGACCTTCTACACCAGATCCTTCACTTCGCAGGCATTACATAACTTTGACTTCTATTTTTTTAACTATTTTACTAATCTTCTTTTCTACATTCCCTCTTTGTGATATTATTTTTTTATTGTGAAATTTTCCATATGTGGATGCCTTTACCTGTATTTCTCTTTGAATGTTTTTTGGGGCTGCCTTTTTTGTATTTATTAATTTGGCTTTTGACTTTGCATAGATATTGTACAAAATCAAATCTCTCTTTCTTTCCCATGTTCATATTTCTTTTTTAGACTTTTCAAAAATCTCTAGATTTTGTTGTTTATATTTTCACAATTCCTCAGATGCTTCTTTTTTTAAGTAGATCAAAGTTTCTTGGTTTATGTATGTTTTTCAAAAATCTATTGTATTAATGAACACAAATTTGTATTTGAAACTTCCGACAGTTTTTCTTGTGGAAATATTTTTCTTTCCTCTAATTTCTTAATCTGTTTGTATATCTTGTGTCTGGAAATTCTGGGCTTTTTGCATAATAGCAACAATGCATAATTTCTTTCTTATTCTCAATAGTCCACTCTATCATCTTTATGGCTCGTCCTTTCCCTATCAGTTTTTCTGGTTTTTGTGGACTGTTACTTCCTTCTACAACAGGGGGCTATCCTCCCCCTGGGCCTGGCCCCATTCTAGGAATGTTTCCGTATTTTGAGGATTCTACATTGTCATTTTTTTCCAATCCTGGCACCCGTGTACCTACCAGGATTGGGCAGTTTTTTATCCTGGGTCTTGTGCACCCAGCTTTCTTTTTTAATTTTTGGCTTACTTCTGTCCATGATGTATGCTATGCAAATTACAGTCTATATATCAGTGTTGTCTTGGTGAGATTTTGTGAAAAACAGGGTCCACCTCATGAAGGTACTCACTAAGAGTTGAGGATTAATTCATTTTCAGCAATATTACTCTCCTTTGCTTGCTGACTTATCATCTCTCCATTCGGACTCCTTCCAGTACTAGTTTACTGATGTCTCGCCAACTTATCTTATTAGAAAAATGTGTTCAGTGTAGTTATCTACTGACTGCTGCTTTAATGGATGGGCAATGTTTGACTTCATTAGAGAGTGATTTACTGACATCATTAAATGATGTAGTCACTACAATTGAGTTTTCTTTGTAAGCTAGACACAAAGTAGTAATGATGTTAGGCTGTTACGAAACTTTTAGTTTTGTTTCTTTCCCTGGAGATCTCTGTGTAATGATATATGTTTTGTTGTAACATCAAGCTACATATGAACATTGTTGCTGTTACATTCACAGTGTGTGAAGATTTACAAATTATTAGATGGAACCATCAGAAATTTACTTTTTTCTTTTTTTTCTTTCTGACATAATCATCTGTTCTTGCCTCATCCCAGCACAAATGCACTTTTTAAGACTTCCTTTGCTACCATTCAATTCTGCTCTGGAATTTTAAGGATTATAGACCACTAGGTTGCCTTATAGACAAGAGTCATAACTGAGGCAGGATAAAGGGGCAGGTGCCTCAGGCACAAGCTATTGGGGCACAATTGGCAGGTGCTAATGGTACAGGAATGCAGTACTAACATTGCTTTATGTATGCAGATAATGTTTTGCATTCATCGTGCTAGGGGGCTGAAAAACGCAGGGCCTATCTGTCTAGAAGCTATTGTTAGTCCAATGGCAGTGACAACTGCTTGGAATGCTGAAGGTCTTGGATACAAGTCCCAAATAAGAGCTATCATTTTACTTTCAAATTTCCATGATTCTAAAAATGCTTAAGCAAAATATTCTCTTCATATATGTGTGTGTGTGTGTGTGTGTGTGTGTGTGTGTGTGTGTGTGTGTGTGTGTGTGTGTGTGTGTGTCTGTATGTAAGTACTGGAGAAATAGTGTGGTATGCATTGTATGCTAATGCCTGAAAGTGGTATGCAGATGAGTGCCAACATACTAATGAGAGCTAATAGGTACATAAATGATGAGATTAAACATGGTGGAGTGATTCAAAAATATATAAATCAGCATAATTGGTCACAGTAATCATCTGTTCTGTAATCCAGGAGTTTTTTTTGCATACAGGAGCTTCACTTATATTATGATAGTGTGAATAATATCAGCAATAGTATAACAGCATGTGTTAATGGCTGCCTCCATCTGTTGGTGTATGCACTTTTGCGCATTATCACCCTGTGTGTCACAGCTGGGTTCTCAGCCAGCTAACATACTACTGGTTGCATGATCAGGATATTATTGATTGCTACAGTGCAGACAGAGCCACTGTATACAAGTTAATAGACATATAGCACTGTCACATAAAATCATGGAGGACCCATGCACTGACTCTTCCAATCAGCCACCAAGGTCTGTTTAGCATTAACCATTCTTGTCCCATACATCTTTCAGCATCTCCCAGGGATTATGTTAGGAGTTTTGCAGATCTTGGCTTTGTAAATCCCACATCTAATCCTTGATTCAATGTTGTAGGAGGATATTTGGGTTCCACAATGAAGAAAGAACCATGGTTATGCAGCCATTTTACAACACAGGTCATTTCAGCTAGAATGCTGACTGTACCCACATTGCTATCAAAGTCCCACCGGCTTCTTATAACAACCGGCATATCAGCCACAAGGACTTCTACTCCATCAACTGTCAGGTGATGTGTAGTGCACAGAATATCATATACAGTGTGTATGTATGCAATCCAGACAATAACCATGATTCCCACATCTGTTACATATGCAGCCTATATCAGCATTTCGTAATGGTGTGATTTTCCTCAAGGTCATCTGCTTGGTAATACATATGTTGTTGTCCATAGAATCCTTGATATGTTGGTCCCATGAACATAGGCAGCAAGCCACTCATAATGGTTTCCACTGATGGATGTTGCAAGTGACATAAGATACCCTTCGGAAATGTGGCTGATAGACCCTAATTCTACAGTTCCAGGGCCATGGTGAGATGGTGTTTAACACTGCACCATCATTGACATACCACATCACTGAATGTGTGTTTGGATTTTTGAAAACACAGTTCTACAGCATTGATACAGCTGATGGCACAAGGCAATATGGTCTGAAGACCTGCAGCAAGATATTTGTAATCTGAGCCATACTACACAATATGGTGCTACAAAAGCAGCTACAATATGGGGACAGTGGCAGCAGTAGAGGAGAAGTTGGTGCAGAGTTGTTGCATGAAATAGCTGCAGTGGTACCCCATGTGAGACAGAGGCAAGTAAAATATGCTGTGGCACTGGCAAAGACTTCTCATCTATATTTATGGGCTCTAACAAGGATAACAGAAAACAGAACTGATATATGCAATAACACACCCAGGATAGCATTTCTGCTATGGTGTGAGTAGTGGCCATCTGTGCCAGAATCACTGACCAGCACATCCACTGACTGATGCTAAGGGTGACACTCTGGTCAGAGAATGTCCTGGAGGAATGGAAGTGATGGCCACCTATGTTTCTTTGCTATGCTGGGTACAGGCAGTGCAGCCATCCAATACCATCTGTGGTGGTGAGATCTTGTGTAACTTGATAGAGTATGACATTTTTCACCTGCATCATCATCTCACCTGTATCTATCTACTCTCCTTCCTCATCTATTCATCAAACAACACCTGGTATCTCACACAAAACTTCTGGGAGTAACCATTAACCCTAGCTTAAAATTTGATAAACACCAGCAGTAATAAAAAAGACCTACATAAATCTTGAATTCTTATTGTAGAATGGGAATACACGTGCTGTATCTTTAAGAAGCATTCCAAAGACTGAACATACATATAGATGGTAAGAACATGCTAGGATCAGTGCCATTTTCTTAGTGCAGCCAGAGAGTGAGCATGTATGAGTGCAATAGCTAGTTTGTTTATAAGTTTATCTAAGTTAACGTTATTAAGCCTCAATCCTGATGTGTTTCTACATAATAAAGATGCTTGAAGAGAACCCATGAAGTCTTGCCTATTGTATCTTGACTAGTCAAACGACATGGTGTCAGAAAGGGGATTCCAGAGACCGATATTCAGAGCCACAAGGTGCAGTGATGACAGTGAAGGTAAACTAAGAGAAACGAGCATGAAACAGAGTCAGAAAAGAACCAACAGTAATGAAAACTTGCATGAACACTTTATTTTATAAAAAAATAATATGGAGCATTACAAAGGCACAAACCGCATTATTAAACAAGTGAGAGACACAAAATGTTTACGATTAAAATATTTGATAAAACTATTGTCAGAAAAGCACATAACATATTAGAAATTACCTCAGAATTGCAAAACAAGTATGTTCAAAGCAAAACAAGAGTGTTTGGAGTAAAATGTGCATGTTTAAAATAAAACTGGCATATTTAGAGTAAAATAAGCTCAAGAAAAGTACATTGGGCATGTAAAGAGATGATATGAGCAAAACAAATATATTAGGGACAAAAAGGGCACATTAAGTATAAATAAAGCAAGACAACTGCATGTTTTGGCAAAGTGCAGTGTTTGGCATAACTACTACTTCATATTGTATTCAGAGCCTAACTAGAGTTATTCAAAGTATCTCAAAGTGTGTAAAAGTGCTTACAGAGTGTGCTTATTACTGTGCATTTATTCCGCAGAGGTTATTTGCATGCAAAGTGCAACTATTTCGTAAATTGCAGTACAATACAGCTATTTTGAAAAGTTTCTTGTGCTGGATGTGTCTATTCACAAAGTGCCTCCATTACAGAGTGTTTGTTGCATTGTAAAATGTTACTTAGCAAAGTACTGCCATTTTGGGGAAGTTTCAGTGTGCTGCATACTGTTTATTTGCAAAGTGCAATTATTTTGAAATGTTTCTTACTCCAAGCCTCTCCTGCACATTTCATTCATGCAGTGCAGCTATTTTGAAATGCTTCTTACATTGATAAGAGGTGATTTCTTACAGTACAGTAATTTCAAGAATATTACAGTGCCCGAGAGACTTATTTCACAAGTTCAGTTATTCAGAGGTTTAATGTGTTACTGGGCAAAGTTACAAGTATTAGCAAAGATTTCTGGCATATGTATATGTGTGTATGTTCGTGCATACTTGCATGATGGTATGTGTTAATATGGCAGATGGATTTCAAAAGTCCTCACCACTTGTGTTTGATCAGAATATTGCAGAAAACTGGAGAGTGTTTGAGCAAGAGTATGATATTTTTATACAAGTAGCTTATTTTGACAAAGCTGCATACATCAGGGCATTCATTTTGCTAAACCTAGCTGGGTCAGAGGCCATTGAAAGAGAGCATTCATTGGTGTATGCACCAGCAGCATATGATGGAGAAGGTGAAAATTGTCATATTGTTTGCCACCTGAATCAAGGGAAGATCCCAAGTGTTTGAAGCATAAATTCAGGGAAATGTGTAACCCCCAGACAAATATTACATTAGAGAGGCATTTGTTTTACACAAGAGATCAGAAACTAGGGGAGACTTTTGCAGTAACTGACCTGAGAAACAAAGTTAAAATGTGTCGGTTTGATGATTTAAAAGATGTGTTGATAAAGGACAGGCTTGTGTGTGGTAGTAACAGTACTGCAGTGAAAGATTTTGCTTCTTGACATTGATGTAATGTAAAGCTACTGAGATTTGCCAAATCCATGAAGTTACAGAGAGGCACACAAGTATGCTTGCAAGTGATAAGTGTATAGTTTCAGCAGGCTCCAGAACAAATGTAGACAATATGCAACACATAACAAGCAAAAGCAGGCCTAAGCACATGGCAGCCATAGCCCTTCCTGGTCCACCAGGGGAAACCAAATAGGTTCCCAGCAAGTTCTAAGAAAGGAACATGCTCAGTGCAGTACAGGCATGAGTCAGCAAACCCAAATCCAGCTTTATGGTTAACTGTCACAATTGTGGTGCAAATTAATCTAAAAGAGAGAAACGCTTAGCATTTGGTCAGCAATGCCATAGGTGTAAAAAATGTAACAATTTTCAAAATTTTTGCAAATCAAATAGATCTCACACAGTTATAAAGATGGGTCACTCAAAAAAGCAAACTGATCAAGTGGAATTGCAGCAGTCTACTTTCTACACAGATGGTGTATCAATAGTTGGTGAAAAGGCTGATGCAGTAAATTTGTTGGCAAAAAATGAAGTGTATTGTACTGTCCAGATCAATGGTAAATCCATCAAGCTCAAAGTAGACACTGGTTCAATGTGTAATGTTATGTCAGCAGATACTTTTGCTAAAGTGAGAACTAATGAACAACTCAATATGACAGGTTGTGCAAAATTTGTTGCTTATAGAGGTGAAGAAATTCAAAATTAAGGTTCAGCAGTGCTTTCATTTTATTTGGCAAGGAACTGTTACAGCTTGTTATTCTATGTAGTTTAAAGACCTGTGCAGTCATTACTGAGTCTCAGAGACAGTTTGAGAATGGATTTACTTTCTTTTACCAAAGAAGTTCATCATATAAGCACATCTCCTATTTCCAATTTTACTGAAGCTATTTTCTCAGAGTATGCTGTTTTCAATGACAGGTTGGGCAAACTTCCAGTTCTGTATTCCATGAAGTTTGACTGGGAGGTCAGTCCAGGGGTCAGGCCAACAAGAAAAGTTCCAATAGCTATGCAGAATAAAATGGTGCAGCAAGGTTTAATTTGTCCAGAAACAGAACTAACTGAATTGGTGTTGTCCATGGTAGCAGCCTACAAGAAAGGCTCAGCCGAAATCAGAATATGTACTGACCCAAGAGATTTGAACAAAGCATTAAAGAGACCGGATCATCCAATGCATACAGTCGAAGAGGCCACAGCCTAATAATGAATGCCACTGTTTTTCTGTCTTAGATGCAAAAAGTTCATTTTGGCAAGTGATGCTTGATTGTAAATCTTCATTACTGACTACATTCAGTACCCTGTTTAGCAGATATAGATTTCTCAGGATACCATTTGGAATAAATTCTGCAAGTGAAGTTTTTCAACATGCAATGGAGCAATTATTTTTATGTTATCCTTGTGCCATAATAATAGATGATTTATTGGTTGGAGGCAATGGTGATACAAAGCATCACAGAAACCTTAAGAGAACTCTAGACAGAGTATGTGAAGTGAACTTAAAGCTCAATCCTCTGAACTGCAAATTAAGACTACTAGAAGTTACATATGTAGGTCATTTATTTACCAGCACTGGCTTGCAACCAGACCCATCCAAGCAAGCAGCCATTCTTGAGATGCCAGCACCAGATAATGTTCAAGCTTTACAACGTTTTCTTGGCATGGTCAACTATTTAGGCAAGTTTATACCAGATTTCACTAAGTTGACAGCACCTTTGAGAGAGCTAACATGCAAAATTATTACATGGTCTTGGCTGGAGCAGCACCAGAAGGCATATGAGGACCTTAAGCAGAAAATTGCCACCCCACCCACATTAAGATACTATGATATCAATAAACCAGTAACTCTTTCCTATGATGCTTCAAAATTTGGTCTTGGTGCAGTCATTCTTCAAGATGGCAGACCAGTATGCATCAAGAGATCTTACCAAAACTGAAATGCAATAAGCTCAAATCGAGAAAGAACATTTGCATGTTCAAAGTTTCATGGTTATATTTATGGATGAGTTATTCAGATTGAAACTAATCACCAGCCTCTAGTTACTATTTTAAAGAAGTCTATGCATTCAGTTCCAGCGACATTACAAAGAATGATGCTCAAATTGCAAAAGTACAACTACAAAATGGTCTATACAAAAGGCAAACCTCTTTATCTATAGGATACCTTATGCAGCTCACTCAGAAATACCATGGAACAGATTCATGCAGAGAATTTCGACTTTGATGTCATGGAAATGCTTAATTTTTCTACCACAAGACTTGATGAGCTAAGAGATCATACAAAGATCGATCCAGTTTTGCAAAAGCTCAGTCAGTACATTAATGCTGGATGGCTGGCAAAGCAATCTAGTGTTCCACTGGAAGTGCAAACTTATTTTCCTTACAGAGATGAGATGATGATGGAAGATGGTATTATTTTTAAACATCCTAAAATTGTTGTTCCTGTTTCCTTACAACATAAATATATCCAGATTTTGCATCGTGGTCACCAAGGTTCCAAATCTACAAAAAGAAGGGCGAGAAGACTAGTAATTTGGTCTTCTCTAGCAAAAGACATTGATAAAGTACTTTCTTCTTGTTCAGTATGCAATAGTACTAAAGCGCATTTGCAAAGAGAACCACTTCAGCTAACTCAAGCTCCCTCCTGAACTACCTTGGTCAACAGTAGCCACTGCTATATTCGAGTGGAACAATCAGCTTTACTTGGTATTGGTAGACTCTTATTCAAACTGGTTTGAGACTGATTTACTACCTAACCTAATGTCCACTGCTGTTATTACTAAGTTGAAATGCTATTTCACAGTCCATGGTAGTCCACACAAAGTTATTTCTGACAATAGTATTCAATTTACTAGTCAGTTGTTTCAGAAATTTGCAAAAGAATGGGACTTTGCACATGTTACTAGTAGGCTGGAATACCCACAGTCAAATGGACTAGCTGAACGTGCAGTGCAGAGTACAAAGTAATTACTTGAGAGGTCAAAGATTGACAATACTGATGTCTTTCTGAATTTACTTAATCTCAGAAACATACCCCATGCCAATATACTTGTCTCGCCTGCTCAGAGGCTTCTATCTAGGCAAACCAGAACAATATTGCTTATCAGTTCCAGTTTGTTGAGGCCTAAAGCTAAGAACAACAGGACAATTAGAGCTCAACTATTCAGAAAGCATTCTTTCCAAAAGTCCAACTATGATAAATTTCTTCATTCATTGAAAGAATGAAAGACAGTAAGTATACAAATGGCGAAAGGTTTCAACCGGATTGGTCAAGTAACAGGTATATTTACCAAGCTGAGATCCTACTTTGTAGAATCTGAGGTGTGTACTACAGGAGAAAATGCAGACATATTCTTCGTGTATCAGAATTGATATCACAGCATTGTTCCTGTGATACAGACTCTAGATCTCAGAGCAATCCAGACAGTGTTCCTGTTGCAGAACATGTCTTAACCTCTGCTTCTAGACCTGATGATGTTCCTCATGTCCCAAAGCTTGACCATTTAGCAGGGAGAGTCCCAGTTGCTAGACCGGATTCCATTTTCTATGTCACACGATTTGGTCTTATTTCCAGACCTAGTGTGAAATACACAGCAACTTGGACATAATTGTGTATATGTATTTAGTTTTATATAATTGCATGACCAAGAATTATTTATATTGATTGCATGTTGATTAATGTCATCAACATTGCATGATTTATTTCTCAAAGAGGGAGGATGTAGAATGGAATATGTGTGCTGTATCTTTAAGAAGCATTCCAAAGACTGAACATGCATATAAATAGTTAGCAAGTGCTAGGTTCAGTGCCATTTTGTGAGTGCAGCCAGAGAGTAAGCACGTATGAGTGTAATAGCTAATTTGTTTATAAGTTTATCTAAGTTAAAGTTATTAAGCCTCAATCCTGACGTGTTTGTACATAATAAAGCTGCTTAAACAGAACCCAAGATGTCTCATCTATTGTATCCTGACTAGACGAGCAACACTTATGCAAAGTCAAGCCATATCTTACTAACTCCACTAGACAATCCATTGCCAAAATCCACTTACTTTACACAATACTATACACCTCCCCTATCTTTACTAATCTCAAGAAAAAGACCTAAGTTTGAATCCTGCTACAATAAGATTGTCATATTTGCAGCCAACTCTCCATATAGAACCCACCACTGCAATGCCCGCCACCAAATTACTGCTACTCATTCCATAATATACTAACCCAACAAATGCCCAGCTCTCCAAAATCTTCTACAGATTCAATCCAACAACAGAACTCTGTGATCCTCTAATAAATTTCTACTAAAAATCACAAACGCCAACAACAGTTACAGCGAATTCCTTTACTCTAACCATATCGCTAACATTTGGAATACCATTCCTCAGCACATCGCAACTAATGCCACTCACAACAAGTTCAAATATAGGTTCATAGGTTCATACTAGGCTATCTGCCCAAGGGCATTTATAAGCCTAGCCCATAGTTATGTGGCTTTCGCCACTCCTTTAGTTTGAATAAAAACTATACCTATTATTTTGCTGTGCCTCTGTCAAGCAGTGACACTGAAGTAATCCCTGGGGTATATCTGCGATCTCCCATCCATTGGTCAAGATTTCTCTTGAACAAGGCCATCGAGGTGCTCTGCCTCACATGTACCAGGATTTTGTTCCACAGCATAGGGAGTCTCTCGGTGATGAATCTGTCCCTCCAGCATGTTCTATTTATAACCGTGTCGAGGTTTAAGTCTCCCGCCCTTGTGGTTCTGAGGGATCTAGATTTTTTGAGGTGAAGCATATTCATCAAATCTGGGTTTGACATGGCCTTATATGTCAGGCACAGGTCACCTCTGAGCAAGCGGTATGAGACTGAATAGAGCTGGAGTTCTTTCAGTCGGGCAGCATAAGACATATTTTTGAGACCCTTTATCCTTTTGGTGAGAAACTTTTGGGGCCTTTCAAGCTGCAGCAGGTGTCGGGTCAGATACATTCGAGCGGGCATTGTACTCAATCATAGGTCTAATGAGTGATGAGTACAGGGGGACGATGACCTCCCTTGATCTAGATGTGAATCCCTTCATGATCAGGTGGGCAATATAGAAGGTTTTCCTAACTACTTTAGCAACATGAGTGTCAAGCGAAGGCTACTGTCAACCTGGGTCCCCAGATCCCTGATGACTTCTTCTGTGCTCAGTGGATTGACACCTATATGGTAGCTAGGGGTAACCTTGTTTTTCCCGAAAGGTATGACTATGCATTTCTTGGCGTTTAACTTTAGGCCATGGCTCTGGCATCAGTTATCCGTTTCTGTGAGGCCCTTCTGAAGGATATCTGTGTCAGATGTGTTTTCGACTATGGCGCCCAGTTTGCAGTCATCTGCAAACTTTGTCAGCCATAACCCTCCTGTGTTTGCTTGTACTTCAGAAAAGTAGATGCCGAACAAGAGTGGACCCAGGACTGAGCCCTGTGGGACACCACTAGTGACAGGCTTTGAGTATGACATGGCTCCAGCAACTCTGACCCTGTGGGTTCTGTCACTTAGCCAGTTTGCAACCCATCTTGTGATGTATGGGTTTACATTCAAGCTGATGAGTTTTTCGATGATACCTGAGTGGGGTATTGTGTCGAAGGTCTTTGCCAGGTCGAGGCTGTATGGACTGCCTTTCCCTAATCAATGGCCTTGGTGACTGTCTCGAAAAAGTCAACCAAGTTTAAGAGGCAGGATCTGCCTTTGACAAAGCCAAACTGTGTTGGATCCAAAGTCTGCAAGTTCCCTATGTCTTTATTTATGAGTTCCATTATGATCCTCTCCATGACTTTGCAGATAAGGCTTGTCAAGCTAATGGGGCGGTAATTTCCAGGGTCGGTGGAGGCACCGCCCTTATGAAGTGGGACCACAGTCGCCGTGCACCACTCCTTGGGTATGTATCCTGAGGTGAGGCTAAGATTAAACAGCTGTCCTAATTGTGGGTTTAATTCCTCGTTGACTTCATGAAGCACACAGCCGGGGACACCATCCGGTCCCATGGATGCTGTGTTTTTTGCCTTAGTGAGAGCAGTTCTCACCTGGGCATTGGAGATGTTTGGGGGGCTACAATCCTCTGGTATAGATATCTCTCCTTTTGGGAAGTTTGCACTGAACCTGTCAGCCAGTATGTTGGCAATGTGTAAAGGTTCAGTAATTTTCACATCATTTTGAACTAATTCTGAGCATATCTGGGAGTTTCCTCCTAGGTTTCTAACATAGCTAAAGAAGGCCTTATGATTGTCTTTTGAGTCCTTGGCGATTTTTCTCTCAAAATTTGCCTTGGATGATTTTATGAGAGCTCTTAGTTTTTACTTATGATGATCAAAGGTGTCTTACCTTTCAAGGATTTTGCTCTATCTTGTAGTAGCTTCCTCCTTTTGTTGTAGAGCTTGTTTATGGCTGGGGTCCACCAGACTGGACGCTTGCCTTTGGTACAGAGAGTCTTAGTTTTGTTTGGGATAGCCTGATCCATGCAGTCCTGTAGGTGCTGGTAGAAGGCATTTGTAAGTGATTCAGCGGTTTGAGTAATGTTTACCACTGGTTCAGGGGCCTTAAAGGAGACCACACTAGTTTTTAGAAGTGTGAAGTCGGCTCAAATCCTATTTGTTCACCTCATGGCATTGCACATGCATATTCCCTGATTGATTTCTGCTACCCCTCTACTTCCCCTTTCTCACCCTACTTCCTCTCTTACTTCCTAAGTTTAACTAACTTGACCTCTTCTTCTATACCCCACCTTAGTCTGTCCTGTCTCCCCTTACCCTCACCCTTTACATTTACTACCCATAGATTTTTTCCTTTTTTTCCCATTTATATGATAATTTATCTCATCTCTTCTTTATAACAGCTCAATAACCTCTATAAACTCTACTCCCTCTATCCTAGCCCCCCCTTCCTCTATTATCTGCTCAACCATACTATTATATCAACAAATCATATCATACTATTTCTTCTTCCCACTCTTAGAACAAAAGTAAATACGTTTCTTCTGTATATATATATATATATATATATATATATATATATATATATAGATAGTCTTTCTGTTTTTTTAAATGTTTTCACTCTTTATATTATGTATTTGTAACTTGTCTGTATTACTACATTTACTGTACTTTTACTCTGTAAATAGCTATTTGTATAAACTGTCATTGTGGAGCTTTTCTTCCCGGGCATCCACTGAAAATGGACTTTTTTTGTCTAGATGGACTTTCCCGGTAAATAAATGGCAAATAAATAAATAAATTGTGCACACAGGTGTGTGTGTGTGTGTGTGTGTGTGTGTGTGTGTGTGTGTGTGTGTGTGTGTGTGTGTGTGCGTGTTTATATACATATATAGATTGATAGATTTTATATATATATATATATATATATATATATATATATATATATATATATATATATATATATATATATATATGGTACTTACGTATCATCGTAACCAGATTTTCGCAGTTCCAAATTTCGCATACTTCTATAGAAAGGAGGCCATGAAACACTGCAATGTAGTATTTACAGTGTTTACTGCTGTGGATTAAGTTTGCATTACCTTCAGGAAAAGAAACATTTCTGAAAACCCTCTTCCAATTTTTGCATGCATTACACATGCACACTTACGTTATCATGTCTGCTACCGTTCTGATAAACGGATTCCTTGCACTGAATGGAAGGCTTCTTTCAGGGCAGGCAAACACAGACACAGAAAAGATTGGTAAAAATAAAATGTTAACCAAAACTAACTATAAACATATGAGCAGGTCACACTGAAAAACCATGCTACATGCCACAAATGACAAGAAGAATCGCACCATCAGGCAGTAAGATGTTTTCCGAAGTGTTAGTAACAGGAGGTGTTTTCAGAAAATGACTTTGTATCTTCCGTTTTGTGTAATGTACGGGCATTGCTTGCTTCTCATATGGGGACAGTTTCTAATAGTACCTTAAGTGAAAATCTTGATACATAAAGTAGGAAAGGCAGCAATCCTTGGGCTTGACAAATGTACACTGTAGAAGGTTGCAGGGTGTTTTTCGTGACTCTCTTTCCCTTTCCTGACATTGTAGTGAGAAATGCAGCTACTGTAAAGTGTTTTGGCAACATGGAGTTACAGGAGCAATGAGGCACGTCATTCACAAGTACAAAATTTCACCCGTACTCCTCTTCTGGGCTCATACCCACTGAGACAGACTAATGCTTAATTCTCAACAGACCCCTTTTTAGGTTAAGCAACCCTTTTTCCGTGTACACTGACAGAATAATGTCAGTGCGGAAATCTGGTTGTGATATATATATATATATATATATATATATATATATATATATATATATATATATATATATATATATATATATATATATATATATCACTATAGATATATATATCACTATATATATAGAGAGAGAGAGAGAGAGAGAGAGAGAGAGATGCTATAATCATTTAAACTCTCATATCTCAATTCTGAAGAAATAAATCCATCAAAATTACAACCCCAGAACTGCATCCATTAGAATTGCAAAACATTTTAACAGGACATTTTATCTTGACATGGTTTCCCATAACTGCAGCCATAGTTACATCATAGACTCCACAGAGAAAGCAGCTGACACCTTTGGCTGAACTTTTTCTAGCAGAGTAAACAGCCTTAATGTTCTAAATAATGAATCAGGAATAATTGCTTGATGTGATTAATTGCGAAACTAAATCAGATGCCAAAGGACAGGGACAAGGTCTGGCAAGAAAATGCCAGCTATGAGAAAAAATTGATTTCAACAAATACAGACAGATGAGATACATAATAGTTGTAAAGGTTTAGTTCATAAAGATAAGATTAATCTCTGAACTTGTGCAGATTCTAACACTTTCAGGCAGAGCATAAACTTACTCATAATGTCCAAGACTTTTTTGTGCAATTTGACAATGGAACAGACATGAACCAGTAGGCAGATTAGTGCTATACTCACTTCCATCAAAACTGAGACCCTTGCAAAAGACAGTGTAATGTCAGGCAAACAAACACGTTATTTATAAATGATCTGGTCTAGTACCATCTTCCTCCTCCTTTTTATTTCAATGTGCTCTTGCTGAAAGTGGTTATCATAGTCCTCTAAAGGATAAAATCTATTAAATAAATTTCGCTGATGATAGATAGCCTCCCATGAAAATGAAGGATGGCAGCTCATACATTATCAAGCACACCATTTGCATTTTGAGAAGGTCCCTACAATGTCCCATTGCCAAGTTCATGGAAGCATGTCTATACTATCCCTTTTTTTACAGGATAATCAAATTATTCCCTGAATAACTACTGCTCTTTTAATATCCTTGATTCCATAGCTAAGGCATAAGATAGAATAATTCATAAACAACTCACATTCCATCAAAGCCAGTACAGAGTACTAGCTGATGGTCAACATGGCTTTCAGAAAGGCTGTGGACCAGATACATGCCTTTAAAATGTGGCTGACACTATACTAAGACCTATGGACAAATGGTGTCCCAGTGAGGCCATTTTCCTAAAATTCATTAAAGACTTTAACTCCATAAATTCTAGACTGTTACACCACAAACTAGATGGTTTTAGCATGGCTGAAAGTCCTATAGCATAGCTATTAAGTTATAGGGGATGCTTTATATGAAGCAAATGGCATGAGCTTTTATTCTCACCAAATAAAGTCAATATAAGAGTCCAGAGACATCACTGCAAACATCTCTGTTTTTCTGATTATTTATGAATGATAAAAATACAGTGGTAAAAATAAAGAGGGATGTCCAGAAAGCATCAAGTGCCATCACTCAGTGGTAAACAATGCATAGAATTTAACATGATGCAGTCCGACACCAATTAGGTATGCATCAATGTCACCATAAAATAATGAAACTTCTCAACATGACAGTAGCAGTAACCATGCTACTAGAATGACTACACTATGTGTGTTCACTTGACTCAACAGAAAGCATCAGGCAGCTGGCATTCACAATGTTGTAGGCTTTCACATGTATAATAGAGCACACCATAGCTGTAACATGGGCATTAACAACAGCCTACACAAAGGGCACCACAGCAAAGTGCCAAGGTATTCTATCATATAAATGGGGAGACAAGGAAGAGATAGTAAAGGTGGAAAATGTGGAAGAGCAAGTAGGTGAATATACAGAAAAACAACATAAAGAGAAGATGAATTTGGGAAAGAAAGGCATATATTTTTTATTTTAGGGACAGTGCCCAGTTTTCATTTTTCATTTTATTAAGAAGGGTAGAGAGGGAAGTTCATGGTGTGCAAGTGCAGGGAGGAAAGATGGTATATGAAAAGAAGAAGATACAAGCAAACATGCAACACAAACTAAGATTAACAAACTGACAGGATAGGCATCGATGCCTTGGAGCAATGGTGGAAAGACGTGGACTAAGACAGAGTGGACAGCTGGTAACAGGGAGGATGGGACAAGCAACAGGGGATGAGAAGTGATGCCTAAGAAAGGGGGTTAGGGAGAGGTATGGAATGCCTGCCTGACCAGCCCAAAGGGTAACTCACTCAGCCATCAGTCACCTCTATGGCAAATATCATGAATAAGTATCTCCTCTGCTGGCCCAATGGACAAAGCCAGACAACCATGCAGTTTATAAGCCACACAAGGAAATAATCCAGAGTGCTAGTGCAGGAATCCAGCCTTCTTTCCAACTCAGTCCCCACTAGTCTCTGTAATTTCCTGCCAGATGACCCAGCAAGACCCCTGAGGATCATTGACAGAGGAGGAGACTTTGTTCCCAGTGATGTGGCCACAGAGGCCAATAGCAAGCCCTCAGGATCACCTTTCATAGGATGATTTTCATCTAACAAGGAGGTAGACTAGGGAACACAGCAGCTGGTATAGTGGCTGGTGTAGAAGATGGTGGCTGCCACCTCAAAACAGCTAACCTTGTAGAAACAGATAAAAGAAAAAAGTAACATGGAAATAAATACAGCGCATAAGCAAATGTGTATGAAACTTTATTAAAATACTGTAGTGCAGACGGCACAAGTCAACACTTATCCTGCTATTTTTAGAGCCTGTTATGCCTCCATTGATAGGCCATCTAGTTGGATTCAATCTCCTTGGCTCCTTAATCACTGAAGAATATAAAACAAACAGTAATAAGAATAGCATATCTTTGAAAACAGAAGACAGTTACAGCTACATGTCATAGACTGAAAGTACAATGTCAAACCAAGTACAAAATGCTTAAAATAATAAGGTAGCTACCTCTCCATAATCACTGTCTCCTACCATTGCTGCAGTCCAGGTGGCACCTCCACAGGTCACTCTACTTGTGCCTACAGTGCGTTCCAGGACAGGTAATGCCAGTGACATTACTCAGCACCCTGGCAAGTTAGTGTCAAGCATCAGTTTTATTAAGGGGATTGTATAGGTACTGTCTATGGTCCCTGCATCAGGCGTAGGAATGTCATGGTTGCCTGGTTGCACTAGATGGGAGTCCTGCCGAATTCAGCACCTGAAGAGGCCACGTCCACTCTGCAGCTCACAGCAAGAAAGAAAATTATATCCTGCTGCACATGGCTTCATGTACTGGACATATATGACATGTACTATTGGGCAGCATGATAGTGTGATGCAAACGAACACCAGAGAGGCCATGTGGCAATATTACCTTTGCAGTGACTTTGCATAAGCTCACTTTGCACTTGATCTCCTTCCAAAGGATGGTAACTCACAAGCATCATAGCACTGTGTGTTATAGCTATGATTCAGAGACAACTACACTAAATAACCTCTTTAAAATAATCACTGCACTTATGAGGTCTGTTTCAACATGATTAACTATTCAGTTGTCATGTTTTGGGAGACTGTACCATAGCATGCAATGGGAATTAAAATGTAATGGATAACAGAGTCCTGCCATACAGGCAAACTGACAACATTCATTATAGCAGAAAGTCAATTATTTGAACTAATTGGGACCTACGGTAGCTTGGATAATCACACTGTTTGGATAATCAAACATATAATTGAACCGGATACAAACTTCTAAAATCTTGCTTTTTCTGCATGCAGGAATATACTTTTAACCATTCAGTGATTCCAGTGGACAATAAAGAATATTTTTCACATACAAGCTGGCTATAAGGACAAAAACCACGCTCAAGTGAATAGGTATAATGTTTACATATTCAGACTTTATGATTTTTTTCTACCCGAAAACTTTGGAAGGCTGGTTCAGATAACTGACTTTTCAGATAATTGACGTTCGGATAATCGACTCTCTACTGTACTATTAATGGAACTCAGGACTGCAGTGACCATACAAGGATGTATGCAAGCAGTAGGGACAGTCAATGAGCAAAAGAGTATGTGGAGTAAGACAACACAGGGCATGGCAGTAGACTAACACTTGTGAGAGGTGGCCAAGCCTAACAGGGAACATGGACCAAGGCAGGACAATTTGCAGTCTTGCTGAGGGAGACTAAACCTGACAGGGAACTAGGACAGCATAGGCTGCAGAGTTGCTGGAGGAACAACCTGACAGGGAACACAGAGTATGACAGGAGAGGTACAGTCCTACTAGGGGGTATGCAAACTTACCAGGAAAAGAGAACAGAACAGGACAGATTGCAGTCCTTCTGAGGTGTGGAGCTCAACCTGACAGGGAACAGGGCCTAAGGGCAGGTCAAGTTTCTGTCCTGCTGAATACAATTTTCAACAGTTTATTTTTTTTAATGAGCATGTGGATTTTAAGACATATTATAGCAGATGTAAGGCCTTCCTCACATTGGGCACAGACTGTGTTATCAGCACAGCTTCAACAGACAGCTGGAATTACTAACATGTCCATTGTTGTTGCACAATGGTACAATGTTAGAATGGTGGCAGCATAGCAGTACACAGGATTGTGGCCACCTAATGGGGCTAAGGGCAGTACTGAAACAATTGTCCACTGGCATGGGCAATCATGCGTGCACAGATTGATCCATACATGTAGTATACAGGTGTACACATCTTGTTGTGGGTCCAAAGTAATGGCACCAGCTGGAAAAGCTCACTGCAGCAGAGAGAGATGTGCTACTAGAGGCGTTTTGCTCATATAGCATGTATATCTTTGAGAAGTGTAAAAGCAGACAAGGTCTTCCAAGACCAGACGTGGCAGGGACTGGTGCAGGACATCACTGCAAGCACAAAACTACAGATATCTTATTGCATACCAAAAAACAATGTACAGGAAATTGCAAGAGACAGGTTAACTATTGAGGTTGGAAAGCCAAAAAGAGGGGACTCGCAGAGGTGGAGGAGTTCCTAGTATCTTCTCTGTGGAATTTGAGAGAGCTTGGATGAGTGTTTATTAGGGATAAACCAGTTTAGTAGTAGTGGTACCATGTACCTTTACTGCTGTAGGGCAATGACTTACAACAGTGAGGTTTACACAGACAAGCACATATGTATATCTGTGATCCAGGGATATCAGGACTGCAGCAGCTGAAACCTGCACCACAAGGTATGTAGTTGACCATAGGCTAATTAGAAAACTTACATGCAACAATCTGTGTGCCATATATTAATGGGAGTCACAACTATGATCCAACATTGCATAAGTTATGTTATTTGTATACATTCACATGTTCTGCTGTTAGGTGATGCAGCACAACAGGACAGAAAATGCCTCATTTCAGCTCTTCACAAGTGGCTGATGATAATGTGGCACCATCTGCATGGCATGGCTCAATTCACTATCAACCATGGTAACAATGCAGGCCAAAATCACCTAATCTACACCTGAACTTTTGGTTTTGGAAAGTAAATTTATTCTGAATTTTTAGAACTTTATCCCTGAGGGGTCTTAACTTAGAGGTCAGTTTAGTAAATTGAGTTTTTTGACTATGAAATAAAGTTTGATGTATTAAAATATTATTATATTTTTTGTATTTAAAATGTAAAGAAGTGCTAATAATTTGGTATCAAAGTGGTTAATTTTGTAGAATTTGTACTTTGATTTATAACATATATTTATATATTAATGTTTAAAGTGTGCAATAAGAATTATGTTTTTGTCTTTAAATGTTAATTGATCAACTAGGTTTTAGATGTATAAAAGCATGGCTGTTGCTGATATGAATTTATCCATTGAAGGTGAAAAGCCGAGGTACCAGTGTGTTATGCTGTATTAAACAACTTCAACAGCTTTTGCTTTGCTGATTTCCTGCTCTTATTTAGTTGCTTTTTTGCTCTTTGCTTGGTACATGTCTTTATTATGTCGATAGAAGGAGCAGGAGTGATGCCAAGCAGTTTTAAAACCCCAGCGGATGTTAATAGACTGCTGTTTGCTGAATTAATGAAGGAGCATGAAGCCAAGTACCTAGATGAAGATGTGTTGTCCACGATGGGTGATATGGATCACAACGTGCAGTTTTTGCAGCTTGAGCGTCTAATGATAATATAAATGAACCTTTTTATGATACTAAATTACTGGAAAAGTATTTACATTTAAATGTGAACCCTAGGGGTCTCAGAGTTGATAAATTACCAGCATGGGATTTTTGTGAAGACGAGCAGGATTTATTATTAGAATGGAAACAGGTGTCTCTTGAGTGCACGCTGGGGTGGATTCATGTTCTCGTTAAAAGAAATCAATGCAATAGTAAGAAATTGCAGTGCCAGATTACTTGAATTGCAAAAGGAACTGAGTGATCTGCTTACGTGCGAGAATTTTGGCAAGCAGATGGGTGAAATTAAATCCAAACTGGAGGAGTACAGACATTCTGTGGTAGAAAGGAAAAATAAAAAACTGTTTTGTGATCTAAATGATTTTAAGACTGGCTCTGTGTATGGTTGGCAATGCTGTCAACATAGAGGGCTGTCAGGAGGTAACAGGAAGTTTGATTCCACCCATTCAGCTGTACGAAATTTTTCCATGTCTTCACAGGAGAGTGTTTCCAAAAAGAGCTTTTCCTTCGAAACTGTTGAAGGGGAATTGTTTTCTGATTCCTCACATGCAATAGGAACTGAAAGTAATTCATTTACCTCTCGAGTGCAACAGGGAAAGGGCAAACAAAATTGCTACAAGGGGAAAAAGGAGCATTGAGATGTTCCATAGTTGAAAAACAGCTGACGAATTGTACATTGCCATTTAAACAGACATTTTCTTCCTCTGTGGACTTTAGTTTTCAAGAGCATGCAAGTTTATGTACTGCAAACTGTCCTACTAATGGTCAACTAAGAATTGTTAATTTATCTAATTTAGTATTAGATGATGTAGCATTGAAGCTGCTTTCAAAGGGAATAAAGTTCATTCCAGTCAAAATACAGACATTGGCTGACTTGCTACTAGAAGTAAAGAACTTTTGTAGGAAATTGCATTTAATTGTGTTCTATGATAGTAAAAGAACTGCAACTGAGGACAATGTCATTGCTGAGAATGATCCACTTTTGAATGTTTCCATATATGATGACTGTTTGCATGAAACTGACACTGAGGTGACTGAATTATGTGAAGAAGATTTTAAAACTGGATATTGTAAGTTATCTGTCCCTGTATTGCCTACCCTGAGTAAGTTTATGCCACCCAAGCTATCCCCGCTGTTAATTTATTTGAGCAAATGCTTCTTAAGCAAGTGGAATATGAATATTTTAAATTTGTTAGGAGTGTTAAAAAATATATTTCTAAAAACGAATGGAAAATGTTGAATGAGTTAAGAAGCAAGGTGACCGATTTTGTATTCAAACAGAGAGATAAGGGGGACAATTGGATGGTAATGTCTTGATCAAAATACACTGAGATGGTGTGTAAGCCATTATTGGTGGAAGAAGATTATCAAAAATTGACCTATAACCCAGTTAATAGCTTTAATGAACAACTCCTCGAAATTTTAGAGGGGGAAAAAGGTTAGGGTTTTTAACCAAAGAAAATGTTAAAAAGCTATACATCAAAAAAACATGTGACCCCACCTTTTATGCACTTCCTAAGTTACATAAGAATTTAATGGACCCACCATGGAGACTGATTGTTTCAGTAGTGGGTTCTTATTTGCAGAATGTAGGTACATTTCTGGATTTGTTATTGAAAAAATATTTGAAGAAGATCCCTGCACATGTGACTAACACTGAGGAACTTTTTAAAGAGGTTAAAAAGGTTTTATGGCAGGATGATTACTATTGGGTGGTGGTAGATGTTAACTCATTGTATACAAACATTCAACTAAAATAGGGTATTGAGACTATTTGGGACATTATGGGTGAAGGCCCTAAAACTGCATTTGTAGTGAGGTTGTTAGAATTTTGTCTGACTCATAATTATTTCAGATTTGAAAATGATGTTTTTCTGCAAGTAAAAGTTATAGCAATAGGGGTGTCTTATGTCCCCACTTATGCAATCTTGTACATGGGATTTTTTGACAAAAAAGTATATTTATAGTTCTGAATTATAAAAAAATGTGGTGTTGTTTAAGCGTTATATTGACAACCTCATTTTTCTATGCAAGGGTGATCCCAAGACGTCTGATTTATTTTTTTCTGATCTAAATTCAAATGGGCACAACTTAAGCTTTTTTTAGTGAAAGATGAGTCTAGGATTGAATTTTTAGATGTTGAATTTTACGTAGATTTAGAAAAGAATATCCAGTTCAAGCCATTTAGGAAAAACACTGCAGTAAATAACTTTTTACATGCAGACAGCATGCATCCTCCCCACTTGCTTAAATCCCTGCCCCTGGGTGAATTTAAATGTATTGCTCGGAATACTTCAGAAGAAAATTGTAAGAGGAAATTTCTTTTTGGAGGTTACAGATAGGCTTTGAGAGAGGCTATAGTGAAGATAGTTTGCAACATGCCTTGGAAGACGTTTTGAGTGGAAGATTTAGAAGTAGTAAAATGAGATTCAGTAATAATATTACTACTGAAGACCTGGGTAGGAGAGAAATTTTCTTTTGTCTCTAAATTCTCTGTTTTTTCAGAGAACATGAGAAGGATTATTTTAGATCTATGGCATGTTATATGTGAAAATATAAATGTAGGTAATTTGTTCCCTAAATTTGTTAGGTTTTCTTATGGGCAGTATGCCAGTTTGAAAGAGCTTTTGAATATGGGTTATTTTGGCAACTCACATGAGTCTTTAGGTGTGTTTGCTTGTGGTCATTGCAAAGTTTGCACTTACATTAAAAATATTTTGGGTGAATGCATTAATAGCAAAACATTTGTGTATAAAGGCAGATTCAACTGCACTTCATGTGGGGTGATGTATGCAGTGGGTTGTGGGTGTGTGGATACCAAATGGTACATAGGTCAAACAAACTAAGAGAGCTGTTAAGGTGAGAATTATGGAGCATTTAAAGGATATTCAGAATAGGAATATGAGGAGCCCAGTTGCTGAACATTTTGTCAATATACATGATGACAACTTATTGTTCCTTTTCTTTAGTGTTCTTGCCCAACCTGTGTTATACAAGGGGGGGGGGGGTGACATTGTTAGCAAACTTTTGGGTTTGGAAAGCAAATTTATTCTGAATTTTACAACATTATCCCCTAGGGGTCTTAACTTAGAGGTCAGTTTAGTAAATTGAGTTTTCTGAATATGAAATAAAGTTTGATGTATTAAACTATTATTATTTTTTTTATTTAAAATGCAAAGAAATGCTAATAATTTGGTATCAAAGTGGTTAATTTTGTAGAATTTGTACTTTGATTTATAACATATATTTATATGTTAATGTTTAAAAAGTGCAATAAGAATTATGTTTTTGCCTTTAAATGTTAATTGATCAATTAGGGGTTTTAGATGTATAAAAGTATGACTGCTGCTGATATGAATTTATCCGTTGAAGCCAAGGCGGAAATCCAAGGTACCAGTGTGTTATGCTGTATTAAACAACTTCAACAGCTTTTGCTTTGCTGATTTCCTGCTCTTATTTAGTTGTTTTATGCTAAAAGGGAGGAGAGGTCTGATTGCCACTGTAACAGCCTCTTGGTGGTCATATAGGCAGCTGCAGAACCATGAGAGGGTTGCTTGGTTTAATTTTACAAGTGAGAGTTCCTGACAATTTTTATGGTGGGACACAGTGTCAAATGCCTTGGACATATCTAGGAAGATAAAGGCTTCTAGTTGTCTATCTTTCTAAAATTGTTTGATTGTGTTAGTGAAACTTATGAGGGCACTTGTGATATTATGGTTAGGACAAAAGCCATGTTGGGAGTTGGTAAGTAGATTATTATTAAAGCAGATGATTCATGAGTTGCAGGTGTATACATTTTGCAGGATTTTTGATAGTGATGAAAGTATTGCTATTGGTTTATAGTTAGAGAGTTCTGTAGAGGTTCCACCTTTATGATGTATATATCATACTTTTATATATGTATATATTTATTATTTATTATTTTCTTTTTCTTTTTGCTTCCAGTTGGATTACCAGGAAAGTCCACTGGGCCCAGAGAGCTCGTTTTCAGTGGAGGCCCGGGGAGAAAATCTCCATGGAACAGATTACACTATATAGATTGAATGAAACAGATTATAATATACAGATTACACGTATTTATATATGTAGATACATATATCCATGCATATATATATATATATATATATATATATATATATATATATATATATATATATATATATATATATAATATATATAAATATATATATATATATATATATATATATATACATACACACTCATCAGCTTAATATGGCCAAGGCTATTTGTCAGTATCCAGTCAAGTATTCTCTTTACTGGACTTTTTTCTGCTCTGGTAGTAACAGATGAGACATGAGATCGATGGGTGACCATAGGGATAAAGTGAGGTTGGTTGGACCACACTTGCTCTTAGTCAGCATTAAAATTCCATGGTGCTATTTGTTCAGACACACTACAGTTCAATATCCAGTCTACTACTCAGGAATTGTGATTTTTGAGACCTCAGAATCTGTATAAATGTTTCTATCTGCTACACTATTTGAAGTACAGTAAACGATGTCAAGGGTCAGACTGTCTCTGCCTACAACATCAAAGGCTTGTTTTCTTTATACCATATATCTCAGCTGTCTCTGATTTTGCAGAACATCCCTAATTTGCCTCATATTTTTGCCCTATCCTACAACAAATTTTTGATTTTCTGGAAGATCATTGTTAATTAACATCAATGAATAATGTCAGACATTCAGTTTCATACTAATTATTGTTCAGAACATTTGTATTGATGCAAACACTGTTGCAATATTAACATTTTAAGTAAATTAGAGTCATATTTTAAAAAAAATGTCCTTGACCTTGAGCATTTGTTCCCATTTATTTTTGGTTTTGTCCCAGATTCTTGAGCAAAAAAGTTGAGAGACATATTTTGAACAGAGTCACATAAAGAAGCAGAGGGTTTAAAATAGCATTATTACTTATCCTCTTTTTTCATGATTTATTGTAGCTCTGTAGGCAAGGATATTGATCTCATGGTCTAAGATGCAGGAATTTCACTATGACTCTGTGACAGAGTACAGTTGTGAGATATAAGAGCTAAACAGGGCTTACACCTCAGGAACATTATCTCTGAGGTTTTGAACACTTAGATGTGTAGGCTGGCTTTTTTACAACAAAGTACAGTACGAGCTGTCTGTGGGTGTGATCGTATGAGTTCTTGTTATTCTAGACGCAGGACAAAATTGGAATGCATGCTGACAGGGAGTATGTGATTATATGCCTGGTATACTTGGTGTACACAATCCTATTATCACCGTTGAGTGAAGTGCTCCCACATGTAACATTTGTGATTTCAGGGAATAAGAGAGATGATGAGTACTAATTTTGGAAATGATTTGTGTGACAGAAAAAAAGTCTAATCGGGGTTGATTATTTGTGCAACAATGTGGGAGTGAGTAGGGTAATTATGCAGTGATATTGTGTAAGTAATGTGTGGCAACAATGGCTTGTGTACTGAGAGTGGGAGCTTGAGAGAGACCCTCCAGATAGGGGTGGCATAGTGATAAAGCAAGGTATAACACAGCATGGCAAATATAGAAATGACAGGATGTCTAAAAAAGGTAGAGAAAGAGTTAGTACTAAAGTCCAGCTCTTGGCTATTTAGCATAATTTAGCAAGGTCATTGGATCACTGGTCAAAATTACTAAGGAAAAGAAGGCAAGAAAGCGACACTTAGCACCCATGCAATGACTATTATGAAAGTGTATCACAGACTGAAAAATCAGGAACTTAACACGTTTTTGTTGGGTAGGCACTATTCCATACCATAGGCAGAGGTGACACCATCCTAAATATAACAATTACTTGTGGTTCTGGAATCTGTTCTAGTAAAAAAGGGAGGTAAATGAGTAGTGGATATGCCATTTTCATTGTCCCAAATATGCAGTTGTATATTATGGTACTGCAGTTTTTATTTAATAACAGGATAAACCTACTAAGCTCAAGCACGTCTTTTTAGGGGTGACCTGGGAGCACTGTTTGATTAAGTGACTTACTCTGAATCACATGGTAGAGAAATGGAGATAAAGGAATTCAAACCCCTGACTGCAGTTTGGAGCTGAACTGTTCATAGCCTTAATTTTCTGCTCTAAACTGTTACACTATAATCCATCATGTTAGGACAAGAACATATTGAAATGCTATTCATAGCCTTAGAAAAACTATACAGTACCATATTATTCCAAGATCAAGGATATACAATAAAGCTACCTTACATCTTTTAGCTAGGAATAAATGCATGGCCACAGTGACCAAGTTAAATATTATGCCCTGTAACATTAATAATAATAATAATAATCCTTGTTTCTAAGTATAGTAATTATGTAAAGCATGGAGCGCCATGATTAAACTTCAAAATTGGAAAAAAGATAAACCTGTTATGTGCTACTATAGTGCAAGACCCTACTGTAACCACTTTCAAAAAGTGTATAACAAATGTCACACACCAACTGAGCACTTCTGCAGTCGAGTACAAGGGAAAGGATGTTCCTTTATTCTCAATGGTCCCTGAATATCTTTCCTCCTATGTCCAAGCAACTTTACAGATGTGAGTCTGTAAGTAAGTTATTTAAATTAGGGCAGCATTTAAAAATTGCCCATGATTTTTTTCCTTATTTGCTGTCTATCTGACAACACTCACTAGCTGCCTCACTACTAGCACTTTGGCTTTTTATTTTCCTAACAGCTAATACACGGAGTAGATAAAACTCCATATGGTACAAAGACTACTGATCATGTCTCACTGATTATAACCCATTATTATATGTTCTCAATGTCGATGACAAGATTCAACTCTTGAGCTTCACTCTCAAGGGGAACTTTTTGGCCTCCATGTCTCAAACACATAATAATGTGGTTATGATCAAAGACTCAATCATAACCCTCAATGTTTAACTAAGAACAGCTATATGTTCATATAGGCAAGAATATAGTACTGTTTTTACAATATTTAATCCAGCAGTGCAATGCAATTTAATATTTAGCATATCAGAAGTTAAACTTCTATACAGTAAGAATCTAAGGCGGTGCACAAAAAGTTATAGCAAGGAGAAGATGTCAAGAATACATCAGTTATCATTATGATGGATGGAGTATACTGTTAGAACACAATGACCTGTAAATGCTAATATACAGAAAGGATAACAAGTATTCAAATAGAAAAACATGATTTGTAAAGGGGTAGAGTATGAGACCCTTTTTCGTGAAGGTTATGTGCTAGTACTAAACTATAGTTATTGCTGAGCTTGTGATATTGATGACTTGATAACTGAAAAAAAAAACAAATGGAGGTAATGGGAGTTCATAGGTTTAAAGACAGAAGCAACACACAGCTGAGGCAAACTGGGAAGGAGGCTGAAATTAGTAAGCAGTATTTGAGATTGTGTACTTTTCATTCTCAATCTAAGCACAAGAAAATACCTTCTCATTCTTGTGAAAACATCTTCAAACCTGAACTAAATAACCATAAACAACTGTATATTATAGTACTCTATATTTCCCAAGGCAATAATGCTACAACTCTGGAAAACATCCTAAACTGGATCCACATACAGTTTCTAATAAAAAGATAGTTCTAGGTGATGTTAATTTCGATTGGCAGTTTCCATCAACTACCCTCAATCTATTTGGCTTTACTCAACTCATTTCATCTCCCACATGTTATAACATTCCCAAAACTATGGCTAAGTTCTCGGCTGGATATCGGTGTCTGATTCCACTGTACGTATCCAGCGGCACCCTCTCTGATTCCCTCTGTGACCACCTGCCTGTACATGGAAACAGACTCAGTACCCGTTATATCAAACAACACTTACTTAGAACTTACTCTAACCTAACTCATTTTAACCTTGATATATTTTAATAGAATTCCAAGCTCCTTCAACTGGTTTATCCTGAAAAATATTCCACTTGAAGCTGTACACAAATTTAATGCACTTTTACTGAAAACCCTTAATAGTCTGGCTCCAACTAGATCAAAATGAGTAAAGAATAACCATACTCCTTGGTTATCCATTCATAGCAGGCACCTAATGAATGAAAGCAATAGGGCTTGGAAAGAATGGTTTAAACATAGATCTGTCCAAAATCTGCAGAACGTTAAAGAATTATGTAACCACACTAAGGACAGCTTGACAAAATCTACTACAGTAACCCCTTACTAAATCAGTTGAAAACTATATTAATATTTGTTTGCCAAACTGTTAATTTAACAGTTTAGCAATTACATCACTAAGTTACAGTTACTTACCTACTCTAATCCAGCATTATTAGAGCTGGAACCCAGAGTAATATAACCACCCCTTCCTCCCATGAATATTAATGCTGTAAACATGGCTTACTACATTTAGTCTTCGGCACTCGGAAGCAATATTTAACAGTTGTTTTTTTATGCATGGGTGCAAAATTACCTTTGTTTTTTGTATAAAAAGTGTTCTCATGTATAATAATGCTTTTTATACAAAAGCAAAGGTAATTTATGTTACTTTAAAGCACTAAATCACTTAACCTGCTTATCCCAGTCTAATTCTTCACTTCATTGTAGTGCTTAAACTGCTATACCTGCTTCTAATTAGCACAACCAAATTACCATTCCACCACTACTTCTCTATTAACACTTAAACTTGCTAATACCTCATGTATTCCTTAAATGACTCCTAGCTATCGTATACACCACTCTTCTATCTGTAAATTATCAATACAATGCTTGCATATTAATGTCTCTGAATATCAAAATAAATTTTATTATCCTGACTACTATGCTATGTATTCACTGAAACTGCATTATAAAATGTGTTATTGTAAATATTGTTTGCTTTAAATTGTTACATTGATGCTTTTATCCCAGTCTCTGCTGAAAAATTGCATTTGTGCCCAGTCAGACTTTCTTGATAAACAAATGCCAATGTATAAATAAATATGCTGATTATGCAAGTAACAGGGTAGTTCTAGTAAGGTGAAAAGATAAAAACTACAGGTCTGTAATCCCAGGAGATTTGTATTCATACAGCACAGTTCAGATATGAACATTTGCCCTGTCTAGAGCATAAAGTTAAGTAACAATAAAGTAATTAACAAGAAGCAGTACTTATGCACATACCTACACTTAGTGAGGCTGTGATGCAATATGAAATATGTACCTAACCTATACATATGCACTAATCATTTAGGAATAAGTCCTTCAGGTGCTCAGGACATTCATTTGGGTAGCTGTTTTTAACAGACTGTCTACATTCTTTTCCATTAAAACCTGAGTAATATTTTCTTTCCTGATTATTTGAACAGTTCCTTCATTAGTGAACATTTGAGATATGGTGGAGTTAGTGTTCCTCTCTAAAACATACTTTATTTCCTTTGGATCACAGTTTACAATGGTATCTGCACCTAATGCCTTGCCCTTTTTTAAATGTTTTAAATGCTGGCAAAACAAACCATCTCTGCTGCTGATTTTTATGTCATTTAAGAATCTGCAAAACAAAAAAGATACATTGCTTTAAAATGTAGAATTATTATTATTGTTATTATTACTATTATAATTATTATTATTATTATGACATGTATTATAAAGTGTTCTGTTCATTACTGGGCACATTTGATTGATTTTGATTCTTGGATTTCAGCCCTTGGGCTGAATTTATAGGTTCACTGTTATATAATAGGTTAACGAATACCAGGGCCTTTGTAAGCCTAGCCATGCAATCTAACCCAGTTGTGTCCCTTTGTATCATGGGCAATTATTAGGAAGGGAATGTTAGGAAGTTTCTTGAGGTAATGTGGAGGGGGATATGTTAGTTTGGGCATTAGTGTCTGCCTCTATCACAGGCATGGGGGCCATACCCAGGGTGAATTTCTGACTTGCCATCCATTGGTCAAAGTTAGGTTTAAATAGGGTTAAGGATGGATTCTGCTTTGCGTGGATGGGGAGCCTGTTCTAGAGCATGTGGATATACTGAGACACATATCTGTTTTGCCAACAGGTCTTATTTATGTCACAAGGAAAATTTTAAACCCTTGGATCTAGTAGCTGTGATGCTGTTCATTTTGCAGATGTGCAAAAGGTCCATCAAAGCTGAATATAAGGATGCCTTGTATGCCAGACATAGATCACCTCTCAGTGACTTGTAAAAGACTCTAGAGGCAGGACCTTAAGGTTATCTGTACAGGGCAATGTGTTTATACACTGGATTCTCCTTGTAAGGAACCTTTCTGAGCAGTCCAACTGTTATGTATATTTGATCAGGTACATGCTCAGGGGAGCATTTTACTCAATGATGGGTCTGATAAGGGCCAAATAAAGTGGAATTATGACTTCCTTGGACCTTAATGCCATGCCCTTACTTATACGCTGAGTGACATAGAATGATTTACTTACTACCTTGGCCACATGTTAGTCAAAGGCCAGATTACTGTATATGTATTTTCTTAGATCCCTGACTACTGGGTCTTTTCTTAGGGGTGTCTTATCAGTGGAGTAATCAGCCTAAGTGAGGTTTTTCCAAAAGGAATTATAATGCATTTCTTGGCAGTGAGTTTCAGTGTGTTGCTTGGTACCAGTCATTTGCCTGTGTTAGGCCCTCTTGTAAGATGTTTGTCTCACAGGGAAATCTAATCTCAATTTGCAGTCATCTGTGAACTTAGTCAGCCAAAGGCCCTTGATATTAGCCTTTACCTTTGAGGAGTAGTTGCCAAAGAGGAGCACCGGTTTCTTAGTGGACTTGAATTTACCAATCCTGACTTCCTGGGTCCTGTATATGAACCAGCTGGGAATCCAATGAGTTATGAAGGGGTTTATGCCTGGGTCCATGAGTTTGTCAACTATACCTGAGTGGGGTATTGTACTGAATGCTTTAGCCAGGTTCAGGTAGGCGGTACACACCATTTTCCCCTCAACCATATCCTTGGTGACCTTCTTAAAGAAGTCCATTAGGTTAATAGGCATGATCTTCCCTTGTCAAAGCCAAACTGTGTTGGATCCAGTGTATGAAGGTTGCCTATGATTTTGTCGATGACTATGGCTTTGCATATTAGACCAGTCAAACTAATAGGTCAGTAATTTTCTGGGTTGATTTATGGTACACCCTTGTGAAGTTGGATAACCATTCCTATTTTGAGGCTATAGTTGAAAAAAAGGTTGGACATTTAGGTTTATAGGTAAATACTAGGCTAACTGTCTTGAAGGGCCATTTAAGCCTTAGTCTATAACCCGAGGAATCAAACCCTACACCTTGTGTATATGAAGTGAAGGTCTTAACCTTAACCATGGCACAGACCAACCACACCTAAAGGTCTACCTGTACAGAATTATATCACTCCTAATGGGACTTGAACACATAGTCCCTGACTTAGGAGACCAATACCTTATCCACTGGGCAACTGGGGTCTTAGAAAAAAAATTTGCCTGACTGCATTTAACCAAGAGTTCCAGAATAAATATCAAGCATATAAACTGCACTTCCCCCACAGACTGATTAAAGCACAAGCAGAAGCCTTAATGACATTTGAACTGATTATCCCTGGTTTACAAAATCAGTGTTCTAACCCCTGAGCAACAAGATCACAAGATAGTATCACCTCAGAGGGGGCTCAAACCCACACTCTTTGGCATACGAGGCCAATGTCTTATTCATTAGGCTACTGGTGCACTGATGCATGATGATGATGCATGTAAAATTAGCAACACTTATGCCACTCTCTAATGTTTATCTCCCTTTGGATGTAGAACATTTGCACGCAGGTATATAGCATCTTCCTTTGGATGTAGATCATTTGCATGCAGGTATATAGTCTTCTACCTAGTATTCTAAGAGTACATGTATTCACACTAGCCTAGTAGTATGACTAGTTCAAATCCTATTATTGTAACCCAGTGTCTTATAAGTTATATGAAACAGGTTATGTCTAAACCAGACTGAGATTGCAAATGGTCATATTTGATCAGTGTTCACCCAGTAATCAAACATAAAGAAATAAATGCATGAAGTTTTTGTTAAGAAGTAAAATAGGTGATCATTTTTAATTGACACAATTTAAAATTTGCTCTGAGATGCATATTGATCTGAATGACATAAATGGCTTCCTGTAGTGTTAAGAGGTGTCAGCACCTTTACAAAATAGATCCTAGTAGAATATCAGCACTGATAATAGTGCAGTATACTGTAAGATACCCACAATATCATACCATGGTATGTGTGTGTGTGTGTGTGTGTGTGTGTGTGTGTGTGTGTGTGTGTGTGTGTGTGTGTGTGTGTATAAGTAGGCAGACGTTTTTCTAATATGCCTTTCATTTTGACCTACAACTTATCTAAAAATACTATTTATTTTATTTATTTTACATTTGTTGACCGGGCTAGTCTAACTGGATATATGTCCTTTTTCAGTAGAGGCCCAGGGAGAAAAGCTCCAGGTTGTAATACATAGAACATACATAGTTCATAATAACAGGCTGTATAAGGTTATGATAAGCAAAGAAACAATAAGCATGAGTAGCAATTATGAAAAAACAAAATAGTCAAAAACAATTTTTTTTTTTTTTAAAGTAAAATATTATGAAGGTGGCAAAATATAAAGGAAAGGATAAAGAGAGATAGCTGTGAAGTAAAGATAGGACAGATATCAAAGATAGAATAGGATGAGTAGAGGAGTACATAGTTTTCTAACAGCTTTAAAAGTTGTTTTAAGAAGGAGTGGTGAGAGAAAAATACCTAAGAAGAGAGGAGAGAAAGTTAAGATGAGTGAGTGCTGTTCACGGGGTAAGTTCCATGTCTTAATGTATAGTCGTGAAACTTAGGAAAACAAGCTATTGGGGAGTTGGGTAGAGAAGGGGAGAGGGAAGGTGAGATAGGAGATAGATGAGCAGGCTAGTCTGGGTTTCTACAGGGGTAGAGCCAATTATTATTGAGGTAGTTGGGTAGAGAAGGGGAGAGGAAAAGAGAGATAGGAGACAGATGAGCGGGCTAGTCTGGGTTTATACATGGGCAGAGCCATTTATTATTAAGGTACAGTTTGATATTTTTCTTGAAGAGAGGAGGAGAAGTTAGGGATGTAATATCAGCGGGTAGATTGTTCCCGTAACATGCTGTAACAACTAACTAACTGCACAGGGGTGCTTGAAGATGCAGAAGACTGGGGAGGTCAAGATCCAGAGGTGCATTTAATGATTTGAAAAAGGCATGCTGTTAAGTCTATTGTTTTTGTAGCATGTACTCTGATAAAAGCATATATGTGGTGGGAGAGGTATATAAAGTATAATCCCACAGAAATATCGTATACAGTCGCAAAGGAAGTTCGTGCTTATCTTTACCCAGTTACAACTATGAGAGACATGCATACTTTCACCTGAATGTAAGGTCATTAAGTATACTATTCCCACAGATGGCCCGTGTGCCAGGAATGTGAATGACATCAGGAATGGGAGGGGATTAGCATGCATCATTAGTAAACTATCCTGACCTTTCTGTGGTATTAGGGCATAGGTGTACCCAAACTACACACTGATGAACAACTATACTTGCGGAATAGCAGACTCTGTGGTTTCAGTCTATTTCTGACCACAATTCTGGCAGCCCTCTGTATACTTTATAGTCTTAATTTGAAAGCAGCCAAGCTGTATAGCAGCACACCTCTGAATTTGATCCCAGAACGTCAACCACCTGAAAGCATGGTATCATAGACATAGTATGTTACAACTGCAAATACATAGATACATATTTTTTCTGGCAAAATATATAGGATTTTTACTTCTGACATAATCAGAACTTGGTACACATATATTATGGACATTAGTTTTTCCCACTCTTTTGTGCACAGGTCAAATACCCCCAGGTGAAACCAAGTCTAGTAACAGCCTGTGACAAAAGCTCCATAAAATACTGGATTTGCTCATTGCATATAAGAAGCCATATGTGAGCTCGTCAAACAGATTTCACAATACAAATAATAAAGGTTTTGTATTAAAATGTTTGGGTACAAAAAAACAGCTATTGTCCCAGTAGATTGTTTCCCTATTGAGTGGGAATACTACATTTAAGTTAAAGAAATCACCTAAATAAAATGACTACATTGCACTTTGAAAGATACTTCCCCCCTCAACAAATTATATCAGTAATCATTCACAAGTTATCCTGTAGCTTCTGTTTGCTGTCATACATCAGGTTCTTGCAAAACATGGCACACACATTCTGTATACTGTTACTGTCTCATTAAGAAGACAATGTAACACAAAACTGCAACAATAACATATTTCAACTTGCTGCTGTCAGACACATACAGTGACCCCCCCCCCCCCCACAATGATATTATTTTTATTTTACAGGAGTCATAACTGCCATGTACTTTTACATGCAACATATCCAGCACAGTAGATCAGAAAAAAACTTTTCCTACTAACCCAGCAAGGAAGTCAACTATTTCTAAAAGGGAGCAAACTGATGTACAACTCCCTACATGCATAGCTACAGGCATTTTCAACACTGAACCATTCACCTACAGCATCTCTTCAATGACCTCACAGTTTTATCCTGTTTTCTGCTAGAACTTGAAATAAATCACATACCTGGAGTTAGGGCCAGCCTTAGGTGAAAACAGGTGGAAACAGCCCTTAGGCAAAGGTCTACATAGTGCTGCCTGATACCCACTACTTTCTCCTTACACACACACACACACACACACACACACACACACACACACACACACACACACACACACACACACACACACACACACATATCCTGCAATGACCCCCAGTTGCCCCCCATCATAGCTTCCCACATCATTCAGATCAGAATTTTTTACTTTTTTCCTCACATTTTATCTTACTCTTTAGCTTTTCCTGCATTTTTTCAGCAAACTGTAACTAGGCCATACTGCATAGTAATAACTGTGGAGGAAATGCATTTATTTATTTATTTGTATTTGTTAACAGGGGTAGAACTCTAATCCACACGGACCTTTTTTCAGACTCAGCCCAAGAATACTGAATGGTTAAGTCACTTGCTCAGTCATACTGCCAGGCAGGCAAATGACGGCTGAGGGAATGAAATCCGACACCACAGGAAGCAGCTTGTTTACAGATCATAGACTTAATCCATTGCATCAACTGCCAGACTAAGTGAAATAAATAAGGGAAATAAACTGTGATCTGGAGGCCTCCGGACCCCCTGAAGACATGGGAGTTCTAGATCCTTTTTTTACTTTTTCTGTATTTTGAGTGCTAGGTCTTTTAGAAGTATATTTTAGAAAGTCCTTTTAACCTTTGAATGCAACGACAGTCTGAATGAAAGTCATGACTAAGGACAGAATTTCAGTCTAACTCTTCCACTTTGCTTTTTCCTGCATCCTTTCAACACATCATAACTGAGCAAGAGTATACCATAATAATAACTGTAATAAATAAATTAAGATGGAGGTCTAGGGCATGCTAATCCCCAAGAAGCCATCATGTTATAGATGCTTTGAGGTGCATTTTAGAGCTTTTCCCCAACCCTTTGATCCAGTGGTTGTCTGCACAAAAACAAGTAAGATGAGAAATTCAGACTTACTATTTTGCTCTCAAAGAATAGATAAATTGTGTCTGAGAAAATAGCAGTTAATAATAATCTAAGAAGACAAACACATCCAAGGATGCACAAATCATATCTGGGAATACCATCTCCCCCCTCCCCAAAAGATAGTCATCTTCTGTGTGTCCCTCTGGTGTTAGATTGGGATTAAGGCACAAATGGACACATTCATATATTTTAAGTGGCTGCTACCAAACATATATACAACATGTCTCTTCACTCCTACCTCCAAAAGACAACTATTGTGATATCAGACAGAGATGAAACTGAAAGAAAAAATAGAACACAGTAGCATATTTTAACCTGTTGCTGTCAAATGTATATAAATAGCATGTCTTCTTACCCATATCCTGAAATTATTGCCAATTGCATATGCATCTTCGATATGATTGTGAGGAAAAGCTCACAGTACACAGTTAAGTATTCCATGTTGATGATCCTAAACATTACATGTCTCCTAGAAATACCTGTGGCCTTCTCTGCACATCTTTTAGATTTGTGAGAAAAGTTAAAGGAATAATGACCATATTGTCCCCAATCCCAACACAAGCTATAATGACATACTGTGTTCAACTCTGATGTTTGATTTTCAGGAAAACTAAATAGTAATGACCATCTGACCTAAGTTCCACGCACAGGTTACAGTGACTTTATATGCGCAACTGAGAAGGACTGATTTCAGACAAGGAGAGATTCAGGAGGGAAGCTACGACTAAGCCTTTGACAAAATCCACTTGTATAGCTGGGAGCATGGGACTGCTATGCCCAAGCAGCCCTGAGGGGATATCTGTTCTCTAATGCATTCTATACATTATTTTTGACAAAGTGTTTTAAACGCACATTTACATGCTTACACTGCTTCTGAAAGGCAAGCATATCATGAAATTCACTGACATTTCTCATCCCCCAATTTGCATGCTTCTCCAGCAGCCTATTATCTGCCCAGGTGCTCTGTTTTTATCTCAAGTGTCCCCCATACTGTTCACCAGGGCTGTGGCAGCACCAATGGTGGGATCGACAGGGGAGTGTAGCATGTTTTTTTTTTTATATGTTCTAACTGGATGGAACTAGTGATGTCAGGTAGATTCAGACTCCTTGCCCTCAGCACAGATTTTTTTCACACACATATACACACATACTAACACTGCTCTTGACAAGGCGGGTATATAATGAGATGCAGAACCACACTTACAGTGACACACACTGCAAGCTTACCTACATTCAAACTGGAGGAACACCATTTCACCTATATCACATCTTTGGGGTATTAGAGGAAACCAGAGCACATAGATAAAGTAAACCTTTAAACCATTAAACCTGACTATATACTCTGATCTTCCCATCCCATCTATTCATCTAAAGAAACTTCTTCCTTATAAAACTAGTTCTACTAACTATCTCTAGAACACCTAATCTATATTACTTTCATTTGCTATGACTGTATTCTACACTGTAAATTTTGGGATTTCGACTGCATCCTTTGTTATGCCTGTATTCTACACTGTTATTTTTTTTTTTTACTATGATAACCTCTAATTGGCACTGTAAATAGATTTATTTGTCTTCTATATCAATAGATAGAATTGTGTTAAATTCATTGTCTTACCTAGGAGCTTATCTCCCCAGGCCTCTACTGAAAATGGACATGTATCCAGTTAGACTTGCCTGGTAAACAAATGTAAAATAAATAAAATAAAAATAAATAAATAAAAAACATACAGATACAGGAAAGACAAGTAGTTTCCACAAAAAAACTGATACCCAAGACTCAGCAGAGTTTTAGATTGCAATGCTACACATTACAACAGTGTGCCAATGATCACTTTCTTTTACAGATGTCTTGCTCTTGCTGGACCTCCAAAGATAGACACTTATCATATGTAATGCTAACGCTTTTGATGAAAAGTGAAAGAAATTACTTCTAACTTGTGACGCTTAACAACATTGCAACTTGCTCAGCACAAGGACACACACACACACACACACATACACACACACCATATAAAAACTAGTTTTACACTGATTTCAGCAAATACACTGCATTATTTGAAACTATTCTTGTCATTGCAGATCAGTGACTGCTGTTTAGTAATGATCAAACAACAATACATGTAAGTCAGTTGTATCCACAGATGGTGTCTGTATCTGGCAGTTGCATACATTTTACTGTGCAAACCTCAGGCATATGATTGTGGTAAAAGAAAGAAAGAAAGAAAGAAAGAAAGAAAGAAAGGTTCACAATAATAAAATGCTAAAGCTTACTTCATACAAATTGACGCTAGTCTTGCAAAGCCAGATCAGTGCCTGTTTAACTTGTACAGACAACAAGAGGATCAGTAACTTTCATCCACAGACAGCCCCTATGCCTACCCGGCAGTCATAGTCACCTCTGTGTACACTTTATATATGACCATCCTTTTTTTTTTTTTATTTCAACTTTCCTCCTTACAGTTGCCATAAATTAAAAGTATTTCTAGTCACTTCACACAAATCATGTTAGTACTGGAAAGCCAGAATAATGAACAAATTATAGCAGACAGCTGGATATGAAATGTGAAACTCAAAGCTGTCATTATTTAGTGAATGCAACTCTCAACAACTTACCAGAAAAACACATATTTTACAAAGAACCATACCCTCAGCTTCTTTGCTCAAAAAACTCTTGCAAAACCAAAAGCAATCAGGGGAACAAAGCCCCAAAATCAGGAAAATTTCCAAATGTCACTATAGTTTTCTTCTAATAATATTATAATGAGTTTGGAATCAACATGCACTTTTTGAACAATAAGAGTATGACACTGTAATGCCTCATGTTAGTGACTGATGTAATTATCTACAGATTTACCAGGAAATAAAAAGTTTGTTACGGACAGGACAAAAATATGAGGCAACATCAGGGACATTTGAGATGTTGGCAAGGAACAGATGAAAATTCCCTCAAAGTGAAGGAGCAGGAAGGCATTAGGATCTGGTTGGTTATATCGCAAACTGGACCATTCTGTGTAGCTTTATTATTACTGTGGAATTCTCTTGAAGATCTTCATACTGCCACTGACAGACTCACAATGCTATTTGTGGCATTGCTATGGCTGTTACCCTTCATTTTTGAAAGCTTCCAGGCACTGAGTTTGATCCCACCCACGGTGATCTAGAAAACCAATTACAGTGGGTGGGATCAAGCTGAGTGCCAGCCATTGTGATCTAAAAAAACAATCACAGATCTTTTGGGGCTTAAAGTTCTATGAGTAGTTGTCTAGATTACAATGGATGGGGCCAAGCTGAAAGTCCAGCAGGTAAGCAGCATACGGCACTTGCTTTTCAGGGTGCTGCTCTTCTTTTCTTCCAATAATGACAAGGAAAAAAATGGAAAAGTGCTCTGGCTGAATCACCAGAAGATCAGCCTTATTACTATGTACTGCATAGACATGAGAGCTCATACCAAAAAATAAACCATGAACTTTCACTTTCTTTTAACAGCCAACTTGTGAGTCGAGGGAAGGATCAATGACTCTATTTATGGTATTGGGGAGTGGACTTGTCCCCCACCACCCTATGGTTGCAGCACCCTTGCTATTGCAACCTGAATTTATTAAGAATGCATGATATAATCTTACTAAGAATCTATGGACCTATGAATTTATGCCAGCATAATCCACCTAATAGTACCCTGTTAAAGTAACCTCAGAGCCTAAGGCTGGATTAATACCTTTCTGTAGTATCCCTCCACATACTTTGTTAAACAATAAAGCTTTTATGTGTTGCCTTACTTCCACATAAATACTAACTCCATGATCACACTATCACATAGACAAAGGAAAAACCCACATGCAGTAAATAACTGCTAATGACCTACTAAAGAAAGCACCAGCAGTGATTACAGTAACTAGTTTCTTAAGACTGTAGCCTCCTGCACCACTTTATGCATGTGTGTTAACCCTAACCCTAATCCTACTCCTCATGGAATGTTTCAACACGTTGCACTATTGATCAAAGGCAGAAACTACTGAGATTTTGGAACAGCTAATCAAAAGGTGCTGGTAGTATTTTGTGTGAGATTACAGTAGTAAGGATTGGAAATATGTCCTTCTCCCCACTGATATATGGTCTTGGATTAGTATGTTAAGGTATGGAGAAGTGGGGGTGCAGAGGAGCTTGCTCTCTGCACAAAAAAAAAGTGATGCGGGTTTTAGTGCATTTGTTGATTGTGTGGACTGGTATTTTAGTATGTGCTGTGTGGGTAAATGAGCATGCAGGGTTTTTGGTTAAAGTGGGGTGTGTGTTTGTATTTGCATGAATGTTGATTGAATGTGTAGTGTTTGGATCACACATGGTAGTGTGTCATGTGATGTGTAAAAAGTGAATTTTTTACTTCTGTGTGATCATTGTATTCATTAATAATTCAATATATACTAATATAAATATACCTATATTATATACCTCTCTCTCTCTC